>NW_024419855.1:0-7965 GCF_014898765.1 Herpailurus yagouaroundi
GACTGCGCCTTCACGGGGGGCGCTTCCTCCAGGCTCTGCGAAGAGGAGCCCTCGCTCCTGAAATCCAGCGCGGGCCGCTCCTCCACCGCGAAAGCCGCGGCCAGCAGCGCCGCGGGGGCGACAGGGGGCGCTGCCGGAGGGGCGGGCGGCAGGCCGCCTTTCTGGGGCACCTTTTTCAGCGGCTGCCCAGCTTTGTTCTCCTGCGGCGGGGCCGGGCCCCTCCCAGGGCTCTCCTTCGGAGAGGCAGCGAGGACCTGAATGCTGTCTCTGGGGGAGTCCCCCGTCACTGCGGCGGGCCCCCGAGCGTGTTCCTGCGAAGCTGGCTTGGCATTCTTGGGCACATGCTTACTTGGAAGTTCAGCGGCAGCGCCCTCCGGCGGGGACAACCTCTTGCTTTCCAGTGGTTCTGCCTTTGAGTCTTTGGACCACTGCTTCGGCGGGGAGAACGTCCCACTGTCCAAAGAAGGGACTCCGCCAGGGGGCAAAAGCACCTGTTTAGGATTCTTAAGGTTCCCGCTGTTGCCCTGTAAGACGCCCCCGGTCACTCTGACACAAACGCTCCCGTTCCTCAGAAGCCCCTTCGTGGGGTCAGCGTTCACACTGGTTCTTGGTTTGTTGGTCCTTACGGGGTGTGTTTTTTTCTGGACCAGGCTCAGAATGTAGCCGTCCATTTTCTTACTGGACGAAGGATGGGGAGCAGACCACAAACTGCTTGGAGATGGTAAGGAAGTGGCTGTCTTGATGGCGTCCGGCTCAGATCCATCACAGATGTCACCGGCATGGTTACCAAGCCTCTCCTCTTCCCTCAGAGGGTTGCCCGTCAGGCAAAGGAGAAACATGGGGCTCTGCACGGCCACGGCGTGAAGCGGACTGGGATAGCGATACACATCGTTCCCGTTTTTAGACACCAGATCACACTGGTACTTGGGATGCACATCTGCAATGACACCAAGGGAATTAAATTGTGATGTAGAGGGGGAACGGCAAACCGCCCCTGAGGCCTGGTCTTCGCAGCGGCCTTCTTTGTATTCCAACCGTCCTAGGAGATCTGAAAAACATTTAAAGGATACACTCTGAAGAACTGAATCGGTCAGCACCAGCTTGACTCAGGCCAATTTCTACGAAAACACACTCACGGGGGGAGAGAGAGAATGCTAAAGAATCAACAACTATTCCTACAAGCTTGTTCTAGTTTTGTTTTGTTTTGTTTTTTTTTAATGTTTGTTTATTTTTGAGAGAGAGAGAGAGCGGGGGAGGGGCAGAGAGAAAGGGAGACAGAATCCGAAACAGGTTCCAGGCTCCAAGCTGTCAGCACAGAGACCAACGCGGGGTTCCAAGTCACGAACCATGACATCATGACCTGAGCCAAAGTCAGAGGCTTAACTGACTGAGCCACCCAGGCGCCCCTTTTTTAAAAAGAATCTTTTTTAATGTTTATTTATTTTTGAGAGAGAGAGAGCAAGCTGCTCTACAGCCCATACTACTGAATGAGGGAAACAAATATTTAACAAAGATATTTGTAACAAGACATGATACATCCTCCATCCTCTGAGGGAAAATCCTTTCAAACTATTGAATAACATGGGGATATGCTTTAAAGGTTAGTGAAAAGCATGATATACCAGACTATGATTACGATTTTAGCCAGACTATATATGTAAAGAAAGAAAGTCTGAGATGAAGCACCCCAAGATGCCAATAGCACTGCAGTGTAGTGAGAAAGCAAGTGAGATTTACTTACTTCTTCATTTTCTATTTTCTAAATTTTCAGTAAGTATGCACTGCATTTATAACTAGAAAAAAAAAACCTTATTTTTTGAGTCATTCTTTCTCTGGGCCCTCTGTGTTCTATTCTTGGTTTCCTTTTGAAATACTGCAGATAAACTGTACTTTCTCTGAGCTTTCTCGTCATTTTTTTTTTTTTAGGCTCAATTGTTAATGACATATGTTCGAGTATAACTGTCAGTTGAAAGGTCAAAGAAACTGATCAAATTTCACTGGAGAGTAACCAAACGTAAATAATTATCACTTTATATTTTTAAGAATGACACGAAAAAATAAGGCAATATTTTTTAATTTTTTTTTACATTTATTTATTTTTGAGACATAGAGAGACAGAGCACAAGTGGGAAGGTGCAGAGAGAGAAGGAGACAGAATCCGAAGCAGGCTCCAGGCTCTGAGCTGTCAGAACAGAGCCGGACGCGGGGCTCGAACTCACAAACTATGAGATCATGACCTGAGCCGAAGTTGGACGCTCAACCAATCGAGCCACCCAGGCGCCCCAATAAGGCAATATTTTTAACTGGGAAGGAATTCTTGATACGGTTTTAAGAGATTGAGCTGTTGTATTAATGAATAAATTTTCACATCTCAAAAATGTAAATGCCAAAATACAATGAAATCAAGCTTTCTTGCTGAATTGAATGATTTTGATATCTTTCCTTGGTGACTGTTGTAAATATCAAATCCCTTTAATGAACTTAGAGAAAATCAAAGTTTTTATCACTACTTAAGATATCCTGTATTACATTTATTCACTCAAATATTGAAAACTTACTATGTGCCGGATTCTATGTAAATTATTTAAGTTAAGAGAAAGCTCCATGACCTTCGATGATAATTAGAAGTCCTGGGGAAAAATACAGTCTGGACCCAGTAATGATACGATTCATTTGTAAAGCAAAGATTATTATAATATAAAATGTGCTGTGTCCCTACCCCCCACCTCCATTCCCAATAGTTTATGGCAACAAGGAGAAGAAACCTTTCTAGCTAATATCGTTGCTCATCTTTCCTCCTCTACTACCATATACTCGCCCTACTTAAAGCATTGCCCTACATTTACCCACACTTTACTATTCTGTCCCTTTTCCCAACTTACAGTTAAGGAACAAGACCGACATCTCAGTCTCCAAGGCCCAGTACAACTGTCTCAATTATGTGAAGATGTGGCATTTGGGAGATCAGGAGTCTGTCTTCAAAGAAAACCTATACCAAACGCCTTTAATGGGTTTTAAAGTTTCCCTCTGAAACCAGATCTGCAGAGTGAAGGGGAGCAATTACCAATGAACTTGAGGCCTAGACACTCTAGATAACACAGATGTGTGCTTCCCCAAATGATTGCTGCTGACAGCACAGTGTACAAACTCAAAGACACCAGCCACTTAGCAGCCTCAGTTGTTTGGCGTTATGTTTGCATTGCTTGGATCTCAAAAGTTCAGCCTTACGCCCAAGTGGAGAACACAGACAAACCAAGAGTGCAGTGACTTGTGTTATAGCACCTACAGCTCTCCATATCCCCTCTGCTCTTCTGAGGAATCACAGTAAAGCAAAACTAAGAAAGGAGTCCCAAGTTTCAGCAACAATTCTGCCATTCAGAAAATGAGGAGCCCCTGGAGAACTGTTTTATAAAACCAAATTCCTCCTCTGTTCAATGAGAAGGTTGAACACAGAAATTTCTGAATTCCTAGTGTGGTGGGAAAACATGGACCTGACAACTGGTCCTGAGCTTGAATCCTGCCTCTGCCACTCGCTAGTATATTAACCTTAAACAATGAACCTGTTAATTAACCTAACTAGACCTCATTTTTCTGACATACAAACAGGAGCTAACAAGACTTGCACACCCTGCAGAACTACTGGGAGGATTCAAAGGAGATAAATATATGCAGAGCATCCAGTACGTGTTTGACACACAGTGGAAATGCAGAAACTTCCAATACCGACAATAGCATGACTCTCTCCTGAGGTCACTCCAAGGATAGCCCAAAGTGGAAACAATGGCACACGGCCTACGGGAATCTCATCCCACCCACCTCCTAAAAGAAAAGACAAGCTGCCATCACGCAAGACATTCTGGAGAATGTGGAGGGACCACTGCTCCCTGAAGTGCCAAGCAGCCTGACAGACATATTTAACTTACTGTAAGCTTTAGCTTTAAATGATTATAAAAAAAGAGATCCAAAGTGGCTTTCCAAAGAAATACAAACAAGTCAAACTCACAGCAAAGGCTCACAAACAGAGCTCAAGACCTGTAATATTGGGACAGGATTTCTAAAGAGAAGCTGTCTTGCTACCATCACAATATAAAGCTATGTCATGAAACGTAGCAAGTTGATGAACTTCTCTGACCTTTTGTTTTTCTGTCAGTAGAAGGGGTTAAAGCTAGATAACCGTTAAGGGCCTTTCACCTTTTCCAGCTAAAAATGTCTATCAATTCTAAAAAGTCTTACCTGCAGATTTGGGGCAACCATCTGAGATAGTCAAGGTTGCCTCCAAGGGGCTGCAAAAGCAGGTGCTGGAATGACAACTGGATAAACACTCACTGAAGACCGAGTTAGAGGAATTGGAAAGGGATCCTGAAGCCCCATCACTCAGCTCATAAAACCCTACAAATAAAAACACCATTTGGAATTAAGATCATGTCAAGCAATAGCATACATTTGTGTTTAAAAGGAAAAGGGTTAATCATCTAGAAAAGGTAGGAAGGGGACACTTTGGTGGGGTGGGGAGAGATTCTGGTTCACTGGATTTAGTGTGAATTTCAAGTTTTATTTCAAGTAATCCTTAGGAAAAGGCAAAGAGCCCATATCTATGGATACATTTCAAAGCTACTCTCACCCTCAAACTGACCTGCCTTTTTGACCCCACCTTTAAAGATGTGCAAGGAAAGAGACTTAGATCTGTCAAAGCCCCAACTTTATCATGAATGTTTCAGAAAGAATAATTTGAAGAAAAAAATCTATTTAAGGAGCCAAATGGCTTAAAAGAAGAAGAAGAAGAAGAAAAAAAAAAAAAAACTTTTGAAGTGGTCTCAGGAAGTTGAAGTGTGACTAATTTTCTAGCCCAGTTCTGACTTTCTCAAGTTTCAAAGGAGGACTGCTCTTCCAGAAATTTGAATAGAAGCTTTTATTTTTAAACTCAGGAGACTCCAGTCAGATCAATCTCATTATTAAAAATTTGGTCATCTGGTTTTATTTCCCTCTCATACAACTGAATGGCAGACTGCTTTTTTTTTTAATTCTCTCTGCACTAGAAACAAACTCCATTGCCTTTTGCAGGTCTGGGAAAGTTAAACAGTGGAATGAAGCAGAACTCAAGTGCAGAATTCTGTCCTAGTGTCACACACTCACCTGAGCTGGGCCGACTGTCTGTCTCCAGGTGCTCTTCAGATGTCTTTTCTACATCCAGTCTCAGGTCACTTATCTGCTTGTCAAGTTCTTGCAACTGATTCAACAAACCAGCATCTCTTCTCCTCAAACAATTCTGATTGGGGGGTGCGGGGGGCAGAAATGAACACATTTAGGTGACAAAGAATCAGAAAGTCTGCTCTAAGTACTCAAATTGCCATTTGGAAAGTTCACTAAATCTTCCAAAACCAAAAATTTTACTGGATGACCTGAAATTAAAAAAAACAAACAAACAAAAAAAAAAACACAAAAATAAACACAAAAAACAAAACAAAGCAAAACAAAAAAAACTTCAAGAATATGTCCTATGTTTCATTTCACTTTCTTTCATTTTGCGGTGCTATAAAGTTTCTTCATAAAAACAGGACTTGCTTTTTGTTTCAACTTACACAAACTCACTTTGTATAGGTTAAGGATAAGAAAACACAACGAGATTCTTTTAAATCCTCTATGTACACCCAATTTCTTGCAAAACAGTGCTTCACAGCAGACTCTTTAATTTGAAGTCAGAGTGTAACAGATTCCCTACAATACACTATACCCTTACTTAGGTGAGATTTTCTGGCCAAATGTCCTGCAGAGTTTTGTCTTCTATTAGTTGCTTTGTGGGGTTTAATCAGTCTTAGGGCCTTTGAAAGTGAGAAACGAATACTAATAGCCAGTGCCAAGTATAATGTGAGCTAGCAAAATCCAAAACCCTCAAGGGAAGGTCCATCAAGATTTGAACTCAACTCAGGTTTCCAGAGATGACAGATATGTAGTGCTAACTCACACTGCCACCTAGTGCTTCCTATTGCTGGAAAAGCAAAAGGACCAAAAAGGCATCTGGTTCAAATCGCGAATGCCAAGTCTACACATGAAAATAGTACCACAAACACTGACTGGACTGAAATTCTCCTGACGTGCTGCCTTGCTCCCCTCCAGGGGACAAGAGGAATGTGCCACTCACAATCTTGAGATTCGTGAAGACAAAAAGGGGCTATTGTAAAAGACAATGCAGAAAAATGTCAATGACAAGGCATCAACAGCAAGAATGGAGTCAAACCAATGTTACATGCACATCTGGTCAGCGACCAAAGAAAAGGTAAAATGCCAAATAGGTATTGTACAAAGCAGGATACATCCTTGAAAAACAGATGTAACAGGAGTATCTATTCCTCCTGTCCGTCCTTTGATTTAAAAAGCTTGTAGACAAAAACCTTATATGCCTTTTTACTACAATGAGTTTCTTCAGGAGAAATGAACCAAAGTAAAAGTACTGTGATGCTGAGAGACAGAGAGGGAGAGACTGGAGAGAGAGAAATTATCTGAAAAGACATAATACAAGAAACCCTTTGACAAATAACCACACGGCATCACTATGTTCGCTGTTGGAGGAGGAGGGACATTATCTAGCATGCGCCTAGTTTCAGACAGTATCACATGGCCAAAAAAGATTTTTTTTTCCTCCGTTTTCAAAACTACATTTTTGAGGTCACTGTAACAAAGCTGCCGCCATTATTCTGAGGCGGGGTCAAAAGCTGTTCATCAATACATTAAGCGCCAAAGTTCTTTTCCTTCCCCATTAATGAAGATGGCACAGGATGGCTGACTGAGACGCTGACGGAAATCCAGTAAGATAAACGCTGTCTTAAGAGCAGGTTCTCTCTTCTTCCCCCTCCACCACCAGTCACATAAAATATGAGGGGACGGGGCACTTTCCCCAGCCAAATTTCTACCATTTGCATCTGTGTTAGCTGCTTCATACAAAGGGCTTCTATATGAAATTAAGCAGCAGCCCGGGCAAAAGCTGGCATGCGGGGGAGAGCCCTGGGAGTGGCAGGGCGCCCTACGTGCGCTTCCGCGTAATCGTAAAATTCTGCATTGGACAGTTAACCTCGCCACAAGCCCCCTCCTCGGCTTTTGTCCCTTCTCGGCGGGAGGACACGAAGCTAAGACCTCCAAAAGATAGGGTATTTTAAAGGAGGGTTTGCAAACATTCGGGGAGAGGGGCGTTGCATTCGTCGAAGTGGAGAGATTTGAAGGTTACAACCAGGCGACTCCAAGAATCCCGAAGGCAGAGCGGGAGGGGAGGGCTGCCACCCCTCCCGGCAATCCGCGCGGGGTCGCCAGCCCCTCACCTGACACAAAGCGGGGACACGCCAGGAACGCGTGGGCGACGGCGGCCCACGCGCCGCGCGCGCCCACGCAGGAATGGGGGTCCCGGAACGTGGAGCGGCTCCCCGGCCAGAGGCGCCCTCGCGCCCACCCCCAGGCCACCTGCCCGAACCCCAGTCCCCGTGCAGGGACAGCCGTGCCCCTTCCTCCAGGCACCGCTTACCAACTGCTTCCGCAGCAGCAAGATATTCTCTTCCAAGAACTTCTCCTCCAGGCGGCTGCGCTGCGCCGCCTCCCCCGGCAGCTCCCCAGCGCGGGGCGCAGCGCCCCCGGCGCCACGCAGGGCACCCCGGACCAGCAGCTCCTGGCGCTGGCGCAGGTACTCCAGCTCAGCCAGCCCGGCCAGCGTGGCCTCCTGCCGCTCCCGGGTGCGCTGCCGCTCCGTGTCCGCCTCGCCCTTCTCCCGCCAGCGCCCCTCGGGCTCCGCCGCGCGCGGCTCGCCCCGGGCCGGCGCCTGCGGCTCCAGCTCCCTCGCCGTCCCGGCCGCACTCGGCTTCATGGCCCCCACCCCTGCAGGAGCGCCCGTCACCGCAGCCGGGCCGCCCGGGCGGAGGAGCGGGCGCTAGGGCTGCGGCCGGGGGCTCATGCCGCCCCCGAGTCGGGGCGCAGCGACGGGGC
>NW_024419856.1:0-6926 GCF_014898765.1 Herpailurus yagouaroundi
GGAGCCTGTTTCCGATTCTGTGTCTCCCTCTCTCTCTGCCCAGCCCCTGCTTGTGCTCTTTCTCTCTCTCTCAAGAATAAATAAAAGACTAAAAAAAAAAAAAAAAAAAAAAAATTAAAGAGAGCCTGTGGGTTATGCCCCAAGCCTAAAACCCAGAACTAAAATGATCCAGAAAGGATCGCTCTGAAATTCTGCCCTCCTCTCAGCTTTCTGGGGGGAGCACAGCGAGGTTTCAGAGATTCAGGACTGCGAACTTAAGCTTTCAACCCCTTTTGAAGAAGAGCTTGTGTTTTGCATTGTTTCTTTTTTCTCTTGAAGACGTATTTATTTAGAGGGGCACCTGGGTGGCTCGGTCGGTGAAGCGTCTGACTCTTGATTTTGACTCAGGTCAGGATCTCACGGTTCATGAGTTCAAGCCCCGGGCCAGGCTCTGCCCTGACAGTGCAGAGCCTGCTTGGGATCCTCTCTCTCTCCCTGCCCCTCCCCCAGTGGTGCACGCGCTCTCTCGCGCTCTCTCTCTCTCTCTCTCTCTTAAAAATAAACATTTAAAATTTTTAAAGAATGAAAAATGTTTAAAAATAAAAAAGATGGATTTATTGAGATAAAATGAACATATGATGAATTCGTTCTCATCTCACAATAAAAGCATGTCTGTTTATAACCAAATTATCATGTTGTACACCTTCAACTAATAGAGGGTGACACGTCAATTACGCCTCAAAAAAACGGCACCCTTTTCAGGTGTGCAGCCCCCCCTTGTCGGCAATGTGGGAGCCACATTACCATGACCACCATCGAGACCCGGGGCACACCATCTCCTCAAAATCTCCTCTGTGCCCCTTTGCTGTCAGTCACCTCCGCCCACCCTCAGCACCCGATTTGTGTCCCTGTGGTTTTGCCCTTTCCAGAATGTCGTAAGGGCAGCATCGCACAGTGGGTAGCATTCGGCCCCTGGCTTCTTCCGCTTAGCATAATGCTTTCGAGCTCAGACACCGTTCGTTTGCCGAACGGTGTTCCAGTGCGTGGACGTGACCCTCCTTCATCCAAGTGCCAGCTGACCATGTGGGTCGTCTCCGGTTTGGGTGATAAGGCTGCTAGAGGTTTTCTTCCGTCTCGGGTAAAGAGCCGGGAGGGGCGCTGCTGGGTCTCAGAGGAGAGCCTCCGTGTGACTGCACGAGAAACGGCCGCCTGTTTGCCACGTGGCTGCACCGCTTCCCGCCAGCTGTGGATGAGCCTTCCAGGCGCTCCACACCCTTGCCGGCCTTTGATATCGTTGGTACTTCTCACGTGAGCCGTTCTAACAGGAATGTGGCAGTATCTCGTTATCGTTTTAATGTCCGTTTTCCCTGATGACTAACGATGTCGAGCATCTTTTCATGTGTTTATTTGGGGTCCGTGTCTCTCGTTTGGTGAAGCGTCGGCTCAGCACACTTTCAGAAACGGAGGTTCTGCATTTTCTTGCCCCAGCTGCTAATGTGAGGTGCGAGGGGGCACGCGGGAGGCATCTCAACGTGCTGGTCTCCATCATCTTCTTCCACGGGACCGCTAATGACGCCCTGGAGGGCCCTGAGGTCCTGTAGGACACACACAGCACCCTGAGAAGCTTCCTCACGTGAGAGATCCTGGTACTCGGAGCACGTTGGTCACATGGGAGGTACGTGCTGTCTTCTGATCCACACCGTAGGGAAGGTTCCACATAGGGCCTCTCCAATTCTATATTTGCAAGCTGTCCTGAGTGGGAGACAAAGCGTGGTGGCCGTGCAGCTGGCACATGCAGTGCCCCCCAGAATCTGAAGCCTGCCTGGTGCCGGACCCTTGGGGGTGGCCGGATTTTGTCTGCCTTGACCAAGTTCTCGCACCCATGGGGGCAACTGGGGCCGTGCGGCCAGGTCACCCTTCGGCACTGGATGGGAAGAGAAGAGCTGGACCCAGAACGGATCGCAGCGGGGCTCTGGGACCGTACGTAGGCTCCTGGCATGAGAGCGACATGCCTCGCGGCTCCTGAGCCCCCATCTGCATTGGCTACGGCCGCTACCCTACGCCGAGGTGCTTGTCTTTTCTCCGTGCACCGTCCGTGTGGCCTCCTAGCGGCAGCCTGTCGTCACCCCGGGCTCCCCCTGCCCCCCATGCAGCTGGTGCCCACGCCCGATGCTCTGAGCCAGTGCTTTGCAGCCAGATCAACCCTGCCACCCTTCGGCCAGGGGACGGGGGGCAATGTCTGGTCATGTCTTTGGTTCGGCGTCTGAGAAACACACGGGCGGCCCCCCACACGCAGGAAGGATCCAGTCCCCAGGGTCAACAGCACGGACACTTTCTGCTTCAGATCCACGGGCATTCTGCTCAATGACGGACGTGTCTCGTGCTTGGGTGTCACTAACACCGTGGCATTCTGGGTCACTGCAGGGCTCAGGAACTACAGGGTTATCATTAGTTCCATTCTATTTTTATCCTCACCGGGAAAAAAGCAAAACGACAAAGACAAACGAAGAAGGCATGAATAATGGATGTGCCCAATGACTTGACATAAATGGGGCTGCAGACTTAAGCGTGCCTCTGACAGATTTACAACTGTCACATCAAAGGCTAGCAAGCCCCTGCACAGTGGCCGGCTCTCCAGGCGTCGAGTCTGAGAAACCCACACATTAGCTCTCAGGGTGAGGTCTTATTTTTTCTCATTTTCACACCGTTTTAATTTGGAGGCTTAGAAAAACTGATTGGTTTAAATAAAAGTAAATTGGAAACTAGATTGGCCATATGCGATAGTTAATTTTCCATGTGATGCATCATCACATATAAATTTTGTATGTGGTCATCACCTTGGCTGGGCTATGGCACCCCGCTTCGGGTCAAACGTTATTCTAGATGTTTCTATGAAGGCACGTTTGAGATGACATTAACAATGAATCAGGGGACGTTGAGTGGGGCGGATTGCTCTCCGTGACGTGGGTGGGCCTCGTTCAATCAGTTGAAGGCCTCAGAGACACAGACTGACTTCTCCCAAAGAAGAGGGAATTCTAGGGGCGCCTGGGTGGCACAGTCGGTTAGGCGTCCGACTTCAGCCAGGTCACGATCTCGCGCTCCGTGAGTTCGAGCCCCGCGTCGGGCTCTGGTCCGATGGCTCGGAGCCTGGAGCCTGTTTCCGATGCTGTGTCTCCCTCTCTCTCTGCCCCTCCCCCGTTCATGCTCTGTTTCTCTCCGTCCCAAAAATAAATAAAAAACGTTGAAAAAAAAATTTTAGAAGAGGGAATTCTGCCAAAAGATGAAACGGAGGCTCGAACTGCAACTCTTTCCTGGGTCCCCAGCCTGTCGGCCCACCCTGAACTTTCTGGACTTGCCGGCCCCCATTATTGCGTACGATAATTCCTTAAAACAATTATCTCTCTCTCTCTCTCTCTCTCCCTTGTAAATGCATACGAGTATTCATAGATGTGTATGTGTGTGCACGGGCACACACACGCATCCTGTTGATTCTGCTTCCCTGGAGAACCCTAAAATGGCACACATCTGAGATTTTTGAATGGCTGATGAAACTCAGGTTAATTAACGGCTGATTCTTCAACTCTGCATTATTCACATGACTTTGGCTACTTTTCCTTCGCGAAGACTCTGGATTTCATCGATACCTGCGTCACCCGCGGGCATGGGTAGCTTGTGTAACCAGCACTGGTGAGTGTGTCCAGAGAACGATGGTGAGAATGGCTGTGCTGTCCTCCCAGACCAGGGCTCGATAACCATGGGGTCTGGTCCGCTGCTTCCACGAAGTAAACAGAAGCTCAGATCGCGTGCAGCCCCCTCCTGGGTACAGGGACAAGGGGGTGGGAAGCCACCCTGATGTGGAGCAAAAGATGGGAGGTTTTGAGGAGGAAAAAGCTCAGGACAAGTTCACGCCAGAGCTGAGCTGGACCAGCGCCAGGTGAAAAGTGTGGCGAGCGCAGGGCAAAGAGCACCCCGTCGTGTGATGTGACCGGCAGTCCTAGGAGGTGATGCTGGGGTGAGGCCCAGCTCCTCACCCCCTACGTGGTCCTGCGCGGGTCCCAGGATGCAAAAGAACGTCACAAGTATCTGTTGAAGGAACAGACGGGTGAGTGAATCCCTGTAGGTCAAATAAAGGGAGTCCCTCCACACACACGCGCGGCTGTAACCTTTCACTCTCCCGAGCGACTCGTGGGACCTCACGAGGCGGCCGGCCCTCAGCACCCATTCTAACACGTGCTTCCGTGGCTACTCTGTGCTCCTTTCTGAAACACAGGTTTTAAAAACCTGTTATCCCAAGTGTCTGAAATGAAAATGGCTCCCCGCAATGTTTAGACGTTTTCGTAAGAGACCTTGTCACGGCTTGGATTGCGTTCCCCCAAAGCGTACATCGAAGTCCGAAGCCAGATGCCTGGGGGACGGGACCTTATCTGGAAACAGGGTCTTTGCAGACGTGATCGAGCTAAGACGGGGTCATGCTGGAGTAGGATGTGCCCATAGTCCAGTGACTGGTGTCCCTGTGACAAGAGGACACAGACACAGGGGAGGGGAGGCCAGGAGACGCCAAGGGCAGAGACTGGAGCGGGACGGCCACAAGCCAAGGGTTGCTGGCCCCCGGGGGGGTGGGAGAGGCAGGAAGGCCCCTCCCCCTCAAGGCTTCAGAGGAAGCACAGCCCCGCCGACAGCTGGGTTGTGGGCTTTCTCGCCTGGACACTGTGAGGAAGTAAAGTGCTGCTGGCTAAGCCGCCTGCTCTGAGGTCCTACAGATGTGAGTACAGGTGTCATAATGACAGGAACAAGTCTGTGCCCCAGGAGCAAGCACTGGGGCTGAACACAACGGAAACTTCCATCCTGAAACGTGACCCCTTCCATCACTGGTACGCCTAGGGTGCTTCCATCATGCTGGCACCTGTCCACCGTCTGATACGTCAGACTCGTTAACTCGGCCCTTCAACAACCCAGGGGGAGAGCAAGGCACAGAGAGGCTAAGTGAGTCACTCCTGGCCACACACACAGCTCATCCCTGGTGGGGTCGAGACAGAACTCAATTTGGACCAGAACCTTCTTCTTAAGCACTGAGTGATACAGCCTGCATCAATGTCCTGGCACCACTGTAAAAAGTGACCACAAATCAGGTGGCTTAAAACCACAGAGATGTCCCGTCTCACAGTCCTGGAGGCCAGAAGTCCAAAATCGAGGTGGCCGCAGGACCGTGCTCCCTCTGAGGACTCGGGAAGAATCTTCTGGGTCTTTCTCAGCTTCTGCTGGCAATCCTTGGCTTTCCTTGGCTTGGGGCCACCTCACTCCAGTCTCACCCCTGTTGCTACATGGCCTTCGGTCTCCTGTGTCTCTGTTCTCCCCCTTACAGGGACACTGGTCCCTGGATTTAGGGCCCGCCTTACTCCAGCACGGCCTCATCTTGATTACATCTGCAAAGACCCCATTTCCAAATCGGGTCTCATTCCCAAGTTCAGAGGGTTAGGAAGTCGACATATCTGGGGACACAATTCAACCCACTAAGGGCTCAACTGTCCCTGGGAAGGCTGCGTCCTCGGGGGTGCTACGGGCCAGCGAGCAGGAAGCAGAGCAGTCTCCCCAGGGCTCCCCGAGGGCCAGGCGGGGGTCCGCTCACCGGGGCACCTGACAAAGCCACCCGCAAGCACGGGCAATGGAAGCAGAGATGGCCGGTGACCCGGGACCTCGGGGAAACGAGCCTCACGCCTCTGTGCTTGCTCCGGGTGCGGCTTCTCCGTGCCCGCATCTGAGCCTCTGCTTCCAGAAGCATCCTCTAGGCAGCACTGGTCTCTGCAGGAGGCGTTATTCCTGGTGAGTCTGCCGCCCGGCACAGTGTGAGGACTAGGGAGAGACGGCAGCTCATTCCCCCGACGGCCGGTCAGTGAGAGCACCGGGCACGGGTCAGTCACCACGCGGGACCACGAACCATAGGTCCCGAGCTCACGGTATCGCTCCTGGCCATTCCCTCCTCCCGGCCCAGCCTCTCGCGCCTCCCAGCCCCGACAGCTCCCCGCTCTGTCCAGTCCCACCCGCTCTCGGCTGCCCTGCACCCGTGGCCGAACGCCCCGTCCCCTCCACACCTCTGACCACGCGGCCACCACGGCCCGCGACGGCCTCCCGGGCGGAATTTGGACCCATGCCGCCCCCGCCCGTCTTCCCCCCACCCCCACGTCCCACCCCTCCTCCTTGTTCTTCGCGCCCCGCCTGCCCGCTCAGCCAGCATGAAGCCCCACTGTGTGCAGGCGCGAGGCTAATCCCTGGGGCTGTGAGCAGGACGAAGCGTGCGATGGGTGAGAAGGCACCTGCCATTGCACCCAACTCTAGGGGCTGTGCCGGGAATGCACGGGAATCCCAAAGGAACAGCAAGGAAAAACTCCCTAGCTCTGTCCGCAGAGGTCAAGGGGGGCTCCCCAGAGGCCCCAGAGGCGGTGACGCCCTGGCTGTATTGAGGGATGAGGAGGGCGCTCCCGGAAGAAGGAGGTGAGGACAGCGGACACGAGCTACCTGGCTGCAGGTCAGCTCTACCTGGAGGCTACACGGCCTGTAGGCCCTGAGGCCGCACCAGCCCAGCCCTGCGCGTCCTACTAAGGTCGGAGTGATGTCACCAACACCCACTGCCACAATTCCACACGCCCCGCCTACGTTCCACCCCCAGGCTGCTTGTTCCGGATGGTTCCCGGGTGCTTCCCCACCTCTGCTTCCCACCCACCCCCCACCCAGACGGCTCTTCTGCGCTCCTGCAAGGGAGACCGCGATCCGAGGCCAGCGGGGCCGTGCCCGGTGGCAGCGCTGGACCTCACGTGCCAGCCAGTCCCGGCTTGGGGATGGGGAGGCAGGGGCACAGGGACAGGTTGCCCGGCAACACCGGGCCCTCCCCCTGCCGGGCACAGTGTCCCCCTAGCACAGGTCACCCCCAGCACAGTGTCTCCCCAGCACAG
>NW_024419857.1:0-1161 GCF_014898765.1 Herpailurus yagouaroundi
CTGTCTACAATGGACTGATTTTAGACATGAGGGCACCTTCAGATTGAAAGTGAGGGGATGCAGAACTATCTGTCATGCTACTGGAGGTCAAAAGAAACCTGGAGTAGCCAACTTATATCATACAAACTAGAGTTGAAATCAAAGGCTGTAACAAAAGATGACGAAGGTCTTTCTATATTAATTCCAGGGTCTCTCCATCAGGAAGAGCTAAAAATTTTCAATGTCTACACACCAAATTCGGAGACACACAAATATAGAAAACGATTAATTAAAAACATATAGAACCTTGTTGAGAAGAATGTGGTAATTGCAGGGACATTAAATTAAACACAGAAAAAAAGATGGAAAATCTCCAAAAGCATGGAGGTTAAAATACATCCCACCAATGAATAAATGGGTCAACCAGGCAATTTGAGAATAAATTTAAAGATATAAGGAAACAAATGAAAATGAAATACAACAATGCAAACCCTTCGGGATGCAGCAAGGGCAGTCCAGACAGGGAACAACACAAACAAACCAAAACACAACAAGAACAAGAACAAGAACAAGAACAAGAACAAGAACAAGAACAAGAACAACAACAACAAGAACAACAACAACAACAACAACAACAACAACAACAACAACTACAACTACAATAACAAACGTTGCTATCCAGGCCTATCTCAAGAAACAAGAAAAATCCCCAATACAAAATCTAACAGCACACCTAAAGGAACTAGAAGCAGGACAGCAAAGACACCCCAAAGCGAGCAGAAGAAGAAAAAGTATAAAGATCAGAGCAGAAGTAAACAATTTGAGGTCTAAAGGAAAACAGTAGAGCACATCAATGAAACCAAGAGTTGTGTCTTTGAGAAAATACACAAAATTGAGAAACGTCTAGCCTGGCTTCTCAAAAAGAAAAGAGAGGGACCCAAATAGGTCAAATCACGAATGAATATGGAATTATTACAAAGAATCCCTCAGAAATTCAAGCATTCATCAGGAAACACTATGAAATCTTCTATGCCAACAAAGTGGACAACCTGGAAGAAATTGACAAATGCCTCCAACCCCCCACACTTCCAAAGCTCAAACGGGAAGAAATAGAAAATGAGAACGGACCCATAAATAGTGAGGAAATTGAATCAGTTATCAAAAATCTCCCAATAAATAAGA
>NW_024419858.1:0-4128 GCF_014898765.1 Herpailurus yagouaroundi
GGGGGGGCGTTGCCCGGGGAGGGGAGGAGCCTAGTGTGTGGGCGGTGCCCAGGGACAGGTGTGGAGGAGCCGGTGTGTGGGGCCGGCCAGGGGCTTGCTCTAGACGCTGCCCCAAGCCCAGAACTCTTGCAGAGGACCCAGCCTACACACCCCGTGAGTGCTTCCAGCGCATCAGCCGGCGTCTGAGAACTGTCCTCAAGCGGAGCCGCATCCCCATGGTGAATGTCAGGCCAGGCCTCCTCCTTTTCCACCTGCCTGTTTTTTTTTAATTACCTTTTTTTCCTCACTTTCTCAATTGGTGGTGGTGTCAGGGGTAGTCCGTTACCCAGTGCAGGTGGTGTTGGAGACAAGGCAGTACACAGGCCAGTGTGATCAGAGTGCAGGAACTGGGCCGGGAATGGGCTTTCCATGAGGGTGGGAGGGGCAGGGGCAATGACAGTGGGTACTGCGGGATGTGTAGGAGTTCACCAGGAGGAGGGCACAGGGGTGCAGAAGCATGGGGATATCTCAGTGCCTGGTATCTTCGGAAAGGGTTATGTAGCTTCATATAGCAGGTCAGAAGCCACGTTTGAACCCAGGGCTTTGGGCTCCAGAGGCTCCCCTGGGCATGGGGCGTAGACAGCTTGGCCCCAGCCTCACGGTTGGCCTCACCCCTAGACCTGTTTCCCCTGCAGGAAACTCTGGAGACCTGGGAGGAGAGGCTGCTGAGGTTTTTCTCTGTGTCTCCCCAGGCCGTGTACACGGCCATGCTGGACAACAGGTGACAGGGTGGGGATGAGCCCAATGTGCCCCTCCAGGGACTGGCTCTGGCTCGCCACCGCTTACCTTCCGTTCCTCTCCAGTTTCGAGAGACTCCTGCTTCACGCCATCTGTCAGTACATGGACCTCATCTCAGCCAGTAAGTGCTGCCGACCCGCGGGGCCCCACCTGGCTGATGCACCCTGGGGACACCAAGGCCCGAGTCACAGAGGGTCTGGGTACTGGGGGAGCGGTGCTTCTGGAGGAGGAGGGGCAGCATGAGCAAAGGCTCTGGTGCGAGTTCGAGTTCTTTGGAAGCTCCCTGTGCGTCTGGCTCCATGCTGGGTGCAAGGTTGTTTAGCTGCAGCTTCCCCTGCAGCCCCCCTCCGCCATGCCACCCAGTTGGCTTCGGCGAGTCCCCCTCCTGGGGCCTGGGTCTCCGCTTTTACCACGGGGGTGTTCTCAGGACACAGTGCCCCAGGGAGAGTCCTCACTGCCTCTGGGTGCGCCGCCTCCTTACTCCTCTGCTCCGCCTCCTGCCCGGAGTTGCTGAGGTGACGGTTTCCATGGCAACTCAGGGACGGCCCCTCCCACGCTCCCTTGCCTTTGTTCCCACAGACTCGGGACCGAGGGGCAGGCCTGGGGGTGCTACCCCGTCCTGGGGTGCTTCCCCGCAGGAGTTGGGCCACGGCCCGGACACGGAGGAGCAGGGGCCCTGGCAAAATGGGAGGAGGGGAGATGGAATGAGCTCGGGTGTGCATGGCTGGTTCAGGTTCGGGAGTGAAGGGAGGTGGAGCGGGTGGGGGTTGGGCCACTCGAGCCCTGATGCGGAAGCAGCCCCCCACCCCCACCCCGCCACCCCCCCGTGAGGGCAGGGATGGAGGCGGTGACCTCGTGTGCCCTTCCCCCATGCTGCCCTCAACGTTGCGCCCCCTGCCCCTTACAGGTGCCGACCTGGAGGGCAAGAGGCAGATGAAAGTCAGCAACCGCCACCTGGACTTCCTGCCACCGGGGCTGCTCCTGTCCGCGTATCTGGAGCAGCGCAGCTGATGGCCGCCCCCCCCCTCCCCCGCCCCCGGCCTCCCCTCCCCCAGGCCTCCCGTGCCATTCGCTAAAGTATCTTTATTATTTGGAGGATATGTCCCTGCAGACGTGCTCTACCCCTGGGGGGGGGGGGGGGGGGGGAGGGGCTATCACTCTGACTCCTTCCCAGCCCGCCTCTCCCAGATAAACGCGGGGCCCTGGCCCCCCACACCGGACTGTCCTGGCCTTGCAGCTCCCCGCTCCGGGACTTGAGTTTGAGCGAGGAGACCCGGCCTGGTCACTTCCGTGTTCCTTCTTCGTTCAGCTTTTTCGGTCCCGTCTGAAACTTAAGCAAGGAGCGACAGGCTGGGTTTTTATCACTTTTAATGAATTTGGCATGATTTGTTGTAGATTTTTAAATTTCCCTTTTGGGAAGAAAAACCAAAAACTTGCCCCAACTGATAAATCGGGGGACTTTGTTCCAGTCCCTGTTTGATCCTCCCCCATCCCCCAGCTTTTGGCTTGGATGTGGGGGAGGGGGGGGCCTGGGGCTCCACCCCTTTTTCCAGGTGTGTTCTGTCGTGTGCGCCTGCGCGTGTGCCCCACGCCCTAGGACAGGGGCTGCATCTTAAAGGCTGGTCTTGCCACCCTTTTGGAACATGTTTGTCCTCCACGGGTGGCTTTTGGTGGCTCTTGGGGCCCCATTTGCTCTACACCCCTCCTCCCTTCATCCTGCGGGATCAGGACTTCCAGCCAGAAGCCTCTGCCCTAGGACTGCCCCATTCCCCTGTCCGTGTCCCTTTGCCCTTCCCCTAGCCTAGCTCTGGCCTGTTGCCTTGGGCTGACCTCTCACTGGCCACCCTGGCATGTCCCACAAGAGCAGGGCTGGGGGACCCTCCCGTGTGTGTGTGTGTGTGTGTGTGTGTGTCTAGCCGTGCTTTGGGAAAAGTGGAGAGTTCAATAAATTTCTGGTGCTCTGGTCTCTGGTCTCCAGCTGTGGGGCTTTCCTTGGGGGTATGGCTGGGGGGGGGGGCAGGTGCACAGAGGTGCTCAGGATGCGTGGAGTCTCAGTCGCTGAGGGCCGAAAGCCTGGGGATGAAGCCTTACACTGAGGAGGCGTGCAGGGAGAGGCCACTGGTTCTGCCGCCTGGCTCGTGCCCTTCCCAGGTGCCCACGTTCCAACCCCAGCTCCACCATTTCCCAGCTGCCCACCGTCCAAAAAGTCACTTGTGTGATCGTCCTGGGGTGGCCAGGACAAAGTACCCCAGCTGTGGCTTAAAACCACAGGAATTTCTTGTCTCCCAGTCCTGGAAGCCGGAGTTGAAACCCAACCTGTGGCAGGGCTGTGAAGCTCCAGGGGAGGGGCCTTCTTGCCTCTTCGAGCTTCTGGGGGTCCCTGGCATTCCTTGGCCTGTGGCCACCTCATTCCAGCCCCTGCCTGCGTCTTCACGTGGCCTCCCTGTGTGTGTCCGGGATTGGCCCAGTGTCCTGCAGGATGAACCCAGCGGGGGGTTCAGACGCTGAGGGAAGTGTCTCGCTGGTGCCATCACATTGGGGGCCCCGCTGCCCACGAGGCTCCTCACTGCTGACATTGAGCCTGGTCTCCCGGTCGGGGGTGCTGGTGGGGTTCCACACTGGGAAGCTCCTTCCCCGCCACACTATCCTGGCCGGGAGGCGTTACTGCGTGCCCCCCACACAGAGGACTGGGGGCTGGGAACCACCTCCCTGAGGACAGAAGATCTATGTTAATTATTGAGAATGCTGCAGGGACATTTGTCTCTTCCCCCCCAGGCGTTCACTTATGCAACCATTTGGGACACATGAAGATTTACTTTCTAGTTCGGTGGGCCATCCGGTATTATTTATCCTGGTCACGGTCCAGGTTTGGCCCTCGCAGCCTTGGGTCTCTCTGAGGCACCCCCATCGTTGTGGGGTTTTTATACACGAGCCCCGGGATGCTCCAGCTAGGCCTGTGTGTTTCTGCACGGAGCAGAGCCTGGTTCCTTCTCTCGGGCCAGGTCTGGGCGCTTGGGTGTGCGGGGGCCCGTTTAACAGGCATCCTGAGAGTTTTAAGGGCAGACACTAAATCGCGGAAGTCCACGTGGCTGGCACGGACGCCGGAGGCCCGGGGTCCCAGAGGGTGCAGCCACTTGCACGAGGACCCTTTCCCCCTGCCCGCGGGCTGCCCCGGCCCGAAGCCTCCTGCCCTCCC
Organism: Herpailurus yagouaroundi; assembly: GCF_014898765.1. NCBI lineage: Eukaryota > Metazoa > Chordata > Mammalia > Carnivora > Felidae > Herpailurus > Herpailurus yagouaroundi. The sequence continues at coordinate 3,974 of NW_024419858.1, forward strand.
CTGCAGCCCGCGGGAGGACCTGAAAATCGGGGAAGGGCCTCCAAAGGGAGAGTCGCTTCACTTGTGGAGCCTCCCTTTCCCTGCTCGGGAGAGTCCAGAGTAGAGCAGCAAAATATGGAACGCTTCACGAATTTGCGTGTCATCCTTGCGCAGGG
>NW_024419859.1:0-9835 GCF_014898765.1 Herpailurus yagouaroundi
GACCGCGAGATCGTGACCTGGCTGAAGTCGGACGCTTAACCGACTGCGCCACCCAGGCGCCCCCCTAATGCGATCTTCTGTAGCATCAACCTCCCACTTGCAGAACTAAATTCCTATAGGGGAAACTTTGCTCTTTCGATTTGAGCTCTTGAAGAGATTTACTAGGGGGCCAGGTAACCTTAATGACCGTCTTTGCTCAGAGCTGAGCTGGGTCAGGGACCTGGGGAGGCTGTGTGTCTAGGGTGGTGTGCTTGACATTTCTTTCAGGTTTTTGGCTGCAACATCCGTGATTTTCATAGCGTCCCCGGCCCTTGTGCCCGGAGTTAGGTGCTGGCTTCTGGAAGTCTGTCGACCCCGACTGATTTTATGTTTTCTGAGTGTCTCAGAGTGTGTCCTAGCTTGGCGTGAGATTCACCTGTAGGCTGGTAACGCTTGGGACCATCGCGGTGTCCCGGGGGTCTCGCCCCCGTCGCACCCCTGTGGGAGCCCTGGCCCCGCGCCGTCTGTGCTCAGGCAGTCTTGGGCCAGCCCGCCGGGGTGTCGGCATGTGGCTCGTGGCACAGCAGCAGGCCCCTGGAGGAGGCTCGCTGACACGGAGCTTTAAGACAGGAGGGAGCCTGCTGGGCCGTGCCGTGGGGCCCCGTGGGGACTCTGTAGGGTCCCCTTTGTGCTGGCAGGACGCAGGTGCAGTCGGGGACGCCCATTAGGGCCCTGGCTATCTAGGGGCAGAGCCAGAACTCGGCCCGTGACCCCTGACCGCTGCTCCCAGGAGACTTGTCGTGGAGGGCGGGGTGGGCGTCGGGACGTGCCCGGAAGTGACGAGAACGCGTCCTGCTACAGGACGCTGAGCGCGCTTCCGGGGCGGACGCCCAGCACACAGGTCCCGGGGAGGCCAGAGATTAACCTGAGGCCCAACCCCTTCCGGGGTGAACCCGGCATCTGGGGGGAGGATCCAGGCGCCGGCTGTCCCCGTCTGGGACGCCGAACGTGCCATGTCTGCTTGCCACACAAGTACGTGGGCCGAGAGGCCCGAGCTTGAGAGGCTTTGCGGAGACCCGGGCCTCTGCCTCTCGCGCGGGTTCTCTCTGCTTTTACCGAGCTCACGGCCGACACCTGGGAAGGTGCTTCGAGGCCAGTACTGCCTCTGCCTTGAAAGGTGAGCCTGCCGTTGGCGAGGGTAGTTAGCGGATGTGTGGGGGCGGGGAGGGCAGGGCGAGGCTTCTGCCCACCTCTGCCATGCTTGTCCCAGGTGCGTGTGCAGGACGTGGCCCTTAAGTCAGACCACCGAGATCCGGACCGTGGCTCATTTCATAGACCGGTCAGAGGGCGGGAGGAGTTACCGCGTCGAGTCTGACCTGTACCTGGCCTGGTCCTGCTCCCGTCTGTCCCGTGCACACGGGGCCTTCACGGGATCCCAGTGTGGAGATTTCCCAAACAGTGGGAGCCCTGCCGGGAGCAAGCGTCCCGTGACACCCTGTGTCGGTGACCGCAGACAGATCAGAATTGATCTCTGCTCGGGCCTTTCCCTCTGAGGAGAGGGTGCGGGAAGGGGGTCGTCCACCCCCGGTGTGCGGTGTGGCCTGCCACCAGGCCAGCTCCTGCCAGAGACTGTGGTTGTGCCAGAGACACATTCAGGACTAGACCTTCCACGCAAAGCAGCAGGACCTGCTTGTCCCTGTTGCTTGGTTTCTTGAACAGAAACTACTTATGTATCGCGATGGGGTTCGCTTTTTTTTTTTTTTAATTTTTTTTTTCTCCACGTTTTCATTTATTTTTGGGACAGAGAGAGACAGAGCATGAACGGGGGAGGGGCAGAGAGAGAGGGAGACACAGAATCGGATACAGGCTCCAGGCTCCGAGCCATCCGCCCAGAGCCCGACACGGGGCTCGAACTCGCGGACCGCGAGATCGTGACCTGGCTGAAGTCGGACGTTCAACCGACTGCGCCACCCAGGCGCCCCTGGGGTTCGCTTTTTTATAAATAGTTCTAAACCGTCATCTGCGAGCTGGGACACACAGTATTCGGTCAGTTTTCAGTAAACGAGCAACTTGCCTAAGGTCTCGCTTCTGACGCAGGTGGTCTGTGCCCTGCGTGCCGCCTGCACGTGGGCCGTGGGGCAGGTGCATTTCCAGACGAGGCCGCTGCCCTGAGAAAGTGCACGCAGCAAACCCCACCCGTCGGGCTGCCTTCGGCTCCGCGCTGCGGGGACTCGGGGGCCGGGGCGTCTACGAACCCCGGAGCCACCCGCACGCTAGGTTCCCGGCTCCGTGGGCGCTGATCCCTGCCAGCCCCGGGGAGAGGGGCCGGTTCTAGTCCTGGCATAAACGCTTCTCCTCCAGAGCTCGAGCCGCCCACGCAGGGACACGCGGGGCGCAGGAGCAGGGAGTTGCGCGTGGTGCTTCCGCGCTTAGTGCGGTGACAACTGTGCGACTTTACCGCCGCTGCCGTGTTGTTGCGACGGCCCGTCGAGGCGGGCGGTCCAGGCCTTTCTCTGGTGCGCCGGCCGCTTGTAGGTCTGAGTGGACGGTCGCCAGAATGTGGTGGTTCATCCCAGTGCCCGTGATCTCACACGCGGTGACATCGTGCCCGGTTCTCCAGCCACGTGGCAATGCCTCGGTTTCCCTCGGCATCACTCCCCACAGGTGAACGTGGCCATCTGCGGGGTGGGGGCACAGTGACGAGTGCCCCCCTTCCGCCGGAGCCTGGGGTCCGGCAGGGCTGTCAGGGGCGAGCACTGTGGCCTGAAAGCCTAACGTGCCCCTCCCCAGGGCCCGGGACCCAGGCCCAGAGAGCTCCTTGCTGTGGGAGGCCGTGTGTGGGTAAGTCTCATCGTACAGATGGAGAAACCGAGGTGTGTGGCGATTTCCCAATTTAAAGTAAAAGAGGAAGAAGCCACCAGGTCCCGCAAGGTTCTGGATGGCACGGCCCGCTCACTGGAGGGCTCTGTGCTCTGAGGCCACGTGCGGATCGGGGCCCCCATGCTGGCGTCTCGTCCCAGCCGGGGCCTGGAGCTGCTCAGCTGCAGGGTGGGGTCTGGGCTCCCATCACGGAGGGGCGTGCGGGCACGTGGGCCAGAGGCAGAGGCCGTGGGCGGTGGCTGATGCTTGCAGAGAAGGGGCCGTCGGCTCTGGCCGAACTGGGGACAGGCACCTTGACCCCCGCAGGCAGGGCCCGGGACCACGGTGATGTGGCTGCGGCATCCGCTGGCACGGGGCTCCCGTGGCCTGAGCACGAGGGCTCGGCCCCAGACAGCGTCCCCAGCGTGAAATGCTGTGCTTGGACGCATCCCTGACGCGCATCCTGAACCGTTGGGTTTCTAACTTCACGTTAGAGAAAGAGTGGTCGCTATTTGATGAGTATCCAGGCTGCGGGTCCGCTATTGGAACTGAATGCATTGAGTGACCTCGGCTGTGTGTCTGTCCCTGCCTGTCCCGCGTGCTCCGCCCGGTGGGAGAGCCTGCTTCACGGCACCTTTGCACCCCAACCTGCGTGAACTTGGAGGTCCCGAGTTTCTCAGTTTTTATAAGCGGCGTGTGGCTGGTGGCGTTCTGCTGCCCGAGTGCCACCGGGAGAGGTGGTCTGTGTCCACACAGGTCCAGTCTAGTCCCGGAGGGGCGGAGCGCAGGGGCAGGAGTGAGGCGTCAGTACAGAGCTCCCTTCTGCTGGGTCGACGGTGGGTCCCTTGTAGTTGTTTCCGTCTGCGTCCGGATTTCTGGACCAAGCCTCCTCCTCTCTGCCTCCCTGAGCAGCCCCTGCCTGGTGGGACTGTAGGGAATCTCTGGCATTACTGGATCGGTCTGGGCTGTTCTGGAGGGCGGGGGGCTGGCGGAGGCCGTGGGCTCTGGGCCATCCCTCCCCATCTGAGTGCAGGGCAGCGAGGTCAGGGCACAGTCTGTGGCCGTGGGGGCCGTGGAGGCGTGTCTGCGAGTTGGGGGCAGAACGCGGGTGATGTGGGTGCCCCGGGAGCTAGAAAAAGCCCGGGCGGTGGGACTCCTGAGGCAAAGATTATCAGGGAATTTACTGAATGTGTCAGTTTAGAATCCGGCACGAGTATGGAGTATGGCTCGCACGCCGTAGGTTCCCAGTTTGTGCTGAGTGTGAATGGAGCTCCTGACTGGACACAGCCTCCCTGGGCTGCTGAGCCTGCACGCGGGGTACAGGGACAGGTCAGGGCCAAGGAGGCGGTGTCGCTGTGGACGGGCCCCCTGGAGGGGCTCCCGGGTCCCAGGACCATCACGGGACGCGTCGCCAACCACGGGGAGGGGCGGGGTGGGGGCAGACGGCTCACTCGGGAGTCTGCAGACGATGGCCTCCTTGTGCCTTTCCTGCATCCTCCGCATGACTGTCCTCCCTGCGACATCTGTCCCAGGTCCTGCTCCGAGTCACCCTCAGTGACGGAGCAGAGGCAGCCGTCGGGCAGCGAGGGCCCAAGGCTCCGGGAGCAAAGTCCTGTGCGAGGTCTCCCCCAGACTTCTGTCCCCGCAGAAGCGAAGCCCCTCCTTCCCGGGGGGCCACCCTGTGGGCCCCGACAGTGGGCGCTGCAGGGAGGACATGCACAGGGAAGGGCGCCTGGCCCTGGAACGCTGGTGGGCGGTCAGCCAAGGTTTCATCACGGGTGGACCTACCTGTCCCTTCCCGACAGGACTCAGCCGCCCTCCAGGAAGGTCGACCTCTCGGGTGTGGGAAGAAGCTTCTCAGCCCAGAGCCGGGCGGGGGCGGGCGGGCCTGTGCCAGGACTCCTGTGTGGTCCCGGGCGCACCCTGTGCCCGGATCCCGGGCGAAGGGCCTGAGAACCGCACTGATAACCCTCTTTAAAATGAGAGGGAAAACCAAAATAAACAGATGAGAGGAGAGGAGGCCTTTGGCCGCGACCCTGAGAAAATGTGTTGCATTAAAACTTTGATAATTTCATTTTCCTTAAGTTTCGATTGTCCTTCCTTTGGGCGGGCCTGAGTCCTGCCAAGTTCAGAGTTTACGGCTTCGGCTGCTTTAGGAAAATAGGGCTCATAAAAGCCGTGACAGCTTTCTTCTAAGTGCGAAGTACCTGTAAGCTATGGATACACAGAAAGAGACACGGATCACGTGGCCAGGCCCCGAACACCACAGCGGCCCCGTGAGCGCTGCCGCCTCCCGTGAGAACCTGGCCCCGCCTGCTACTTGGTACCGCGGAGAGCCAAGGACGCGTGCGACAGAGTCCCTGCCATCCCCTCCTGGCCGTCCCACAGCCCAGACGTCGCATCGTCTCATCTACACGTTCAGCGGGCGTCTCTTCGGAGCCACGACCCCGTCGGCCATCAGGGCATCCCCCCACCCGGGCTGGGTCTCCCTGGTGCCCCCGTGGTGTTGCTTTGCAGGCTCTCCTGTCCTGGGTAGTCCCTGTTTTGTTTTTTGTTTCTCAGACTGGCGCCGAATTTGGTCATCTGGCTTCGTGTTTTGGCAAGATGGCGAGTGCACGCCCCTCGGGAGGCAGACGTCCGGTGTCCCTCTCTGGCGTCAGTGGTCACTGACGAGGTGATTTCCATCCAGAGTCTCGGGGCTTTGGAGGTCTGGCCTGAGCCCTGCCGTGGCCCCGTCAGCCATGGGTCTCCCAGAGCGCCGGCCGGGTGGCTGACTGTCGTGTGAGCCGCGCTGAGGCTTGGAGACTTCTGTGCGCCCCGGGCCTTGGCAGGAGCAGTGCGGTGTCATCAAGGTCACCTTGGTTTTGAGTTCCAGTGCAAACAGCCCCGCCCCCCCCCCCCCCCGGGCCTCAGCGGTTTTCCCGGCGGCTGGGCCTCTGGCTCGTCGGGTCCCCTGCACAGAAACGCTGGAGGGCCCCGCAGAAGCCACGTTGCTGTCCAGCTTTGTGTGCGGGGCGGTCAGGGCACCACGTGTCACCGAATACCTGTTAGGAACTGGTGCTGTGACACGAGGAGGCTGTGTTGTGCAGCAAAGCACAGATGTGTGGCTCAGCGGACAGCCCTGCTGACGGTGCTTCTGGGCAACGTCGCTGAAGGGAAGGGGCCGTCGACAAGGTCCTGCGGGGTCTAGAGACGCCGGCCTCTGCCCATGAGGCCCGCGACTCTGGTGAGGGGTGGAGCTGGCGGCCCCGGGTGGGAAGGGCTTCTCCGGGGTCCCGGGACCGGCCAGGCAGACGCAGCTGGGACCTGGCCGGTTCCCTCCTCACAGCCTGGAGGTGCCTCGAACCAAGCATTTAAAAGAACCCTTCACGCTTTTCCTACGTGGAGGAAGACTGAGGTTTAGTGAGAGTTGAAAGGCGTTTCTCGTGGGAAACGGGCGGTGGCAGCCGCTGCGAGAACCGGGTGATTCAGACTGGGAGCGCGAGGCTTCCTCTCCCCACGGGAGGCCTCGCCCACGCTCGGAAGGGGCGCCGGGGAGACTGTGACGGCTCGAGGGAAGCCGTCACACGGGGCAGTGCTATCTGGGCCCCTGGCACACGGCAGAGCTCCCGGCGGAAGGGGCCCCTGCCCCCCCCCCAGGCGACTGGCACTGACCCGGGCCCCCGGGCCCGCTCGGGGGGGGGGGGGGGGGTCCGCATGCGACAGCAGCTCGGGTAGTTATGATAGTAATGGGCACGTTATTCGGATCTATGTCTCCTGAGACGAGGACGACCAGTTTTTTTTAAGTTTATTTTGAGAGAGAGAAGAGAGAGAGTGAGCAGGGGAGGGTCGGAGAGAGAAGAGAGGGAGTGAGCGGGGGAGGGAGGGCGTCCACGCTGCTCCTTTGTGGTTGCACATTTCCCAGAGTCTCCTCTGCGCCAGGCCCGGCAGCTGAACCTCGACCTGTGGTCTTGGGGGACGAAAGGAGTTCGGGCTCTTCAAGCTAAAAGCAGCTTTGGCCAACTGTATACCTTACACAGGGCTGGTGTTCCCATGCCGTTTCACCGGTTTGTGCTTCACACGGAGTTGACAAGACCTGTGTCCCGCGATTGTGAAATCATTACGTGTCACTTTCAAATGAGTGTGAACAGTACTAAGGACGGTGACCGTCAACCCGGAGCAGATCTGGAGGACGCGGCAGGACCAGGCCGTCTGTTGGGCTGGGCGCCAGGCCTTCAGGCCAGGGGTTGGGGGCACGCGTTGTCTTCGGAAAAATGCATATGAGAAATCAGACGATGGGGCTCCTGGGGGCTCAGTTGGTTGGGCGTCCGACTTCAGCTCAGGTCATGGTCTCACGGTTTGTGGGTTCAGGCCCCACGTCGGGCTCTGTGCTGCCAGCTCGGAGCCTGGAGTTTCAGATTCTGTGTCACCCTCTCTCTCTGCCCCTCCCCCACTCCTGCTCTGTCTCTCTCTCAAAAATAAATCAACATTAAAAAAAAAGAAATCAGACAGATATGGAGCCCTCCTGAGATTTGCAGAGGTTACTGCTGCTGGTTTGAAGTGTTTGTTATTAATATCTAATGGGCTGTTTTGCACTTGGTGTGTCTGTGACCATGAGGCCCCAGCAAGGTCTTTGGTGGGATGTGTTGGCAGGATGGGCGCACGTTCTCCAGCGGGGTCACACGCACGACCCGGCCGATGAGGGGCCTCCCGGAGTGTCTCGGGGCAACGTCTGGAGACACATCCACAGGTTCAAGGGTTTGCTGCCTTTGATGTGACCAGGAAGGTGGCCTAGGCCTCTTACTTGGCCATTCACCTCACTGGTGATGGCGACAAATTGGAAACAACCCAGAATCCGAGCAGCGAGGTAGCAATCAGTTATTTATATGGCAAAATAGGATACTGGGATCGAACCAGTTTTTAACAGTATGCCAAAATGCTGAACGTCTTTAATTTAAAAAAGGCAGGGTATCCAGTTACATATTTTACTTTATTAAAATACACCCTTTTTTAAATGAGAATACTCCCAGATACACATCCAATTGTGGAGATCGTTTCTGGGGAGGATTTTGAGATGTTTGAGCGCGTGCATATAGAGAGCTTCAGGTAGTCTCGACAGGTCACGTGCATCTTATTTATGGATTAAGCCACCTTTTTCTTGTTGCACTGAGAGGATCAGATCAATTTGAAGATGGGTCTGAAGTATGGAGTTCTCTGCTACGTTCAGCGGGCAAAGCCCAGGAGCCGGGGCCGAGGCCGGGCGGCAGCGTGGGGACCGGCCCGTGGGGACTGCGGAGCTGTGGCCCCAGGGCCCCAGATATCTCTCCGGGCTCGGCCCCGTCTCTGAGCCGGAGACGAGTTTGCATCTGTTGTCACACCGCCAACGCCATGCCGGGAATTTTCAGCGACTTTAACCGCGTGTAACGTAGCACTTTGTGATCACGCGAGTCCATGCGTGCCACGCGTGCGCTGTGGGCACACTCGCCGATGACCCAGGGCGGGTCGTTCGGGCACATTTACTCTTCGGTCACGTTCAAGTACGCAGGAGATTAGAAAGCGCCTGTGCCCAGGCCCACACTCCAGGGACCTGCCGCGGTGCCTCCCACCTCCTTCCTGCCCCCCCCCCTTCTGGTTTTACCTCCGGGAGGCAGGTGGCCCCCAGAGTTTGTTTCTCTTTCTGTTCACCTAGGTCGGTGGAGCGGTTAGGGTCTCACGGGGCTGGTGTGTGGGACACTCTGAGCGGAAGCGCCCTCGCCACAGCGGGGGTGCGGTGTTTGCCTGCGCGCTGCGCTGTGCAGAGTCCGGGCGGGGGAGCAACCCGCCGACCCCCTTCCCACCCTCGACCCCTCCCCAGAAGCCCTCCCAGATGGCCTTTCCTTCCGCCCTCGGTGTCACCGGAAGCCGGCGCTCGGCTGATAACCTCGTCTAGGAAATGCCTCTGAGCCACCAAGGCGTTTCCTTCGTCAGGAAAAGTCTCATTTGACGGCTGTGTAAGCCCTTTAGAAGCGACACTGGCATTTCACGCCAACTTTGGCCCGTTTTAGTCCTGGGCAGATTCCCTGCACACATGTGTCTTTACCCCACTCTTAACTGGTCAAGTTGCTGGATTGGTTTCTCTAGAGATCCGTGAGGTTTGTCTACACAGTGAGAGACCCTGGGCCTCAGGTTTTGTCTCAGCATCTCGTTACAATGGAGTGGACGTGCACACAGCAGGCAGGGGCGTGAAGGGGAGACAGGGCCCCCAGAAGCGGGCTGTGGTTGGAGCGCGGTGGCCGGTGGACCAGACCCCGGTCCTGTGGGGGGGACACAACGGCCAGCACAGGTGGCCCAAAGCTGCTCAGGGCTGTGCCTTAGCTTCCGAAGGGGCGGGGCCCTGAGGCATATACTTCGTCGGGAGAGCGGGACCTGGTTTCAAAGGGGAAATTGCCTCCTTTGCAAAGGTCGCCAGCTCTGCAGCTACGAAACGGGGCTGTTAAAGCAAACCTCTGTGCCACGAGGAGACAGCGTGGTTCCATGGCTCTTAGGATGGGATCTGGCAGGTGCACACGCTTGCCCTTTCCAGCGCACACATTTAACCTCGTGTGACACCCCTGGTTTCCCTCTCTTCTCCTGGGTCTGCGCCCTCAGCGAGCAGGCCGTCTCGTTTGTCCTGCGTGGGCCCCTGGGTCGAGGGGGCTGGGGTGCGGTCGCCGCGAGCTAGTTAGAAGGGGGGCCGGCGAGCCCTGGACGGCCGGCGAGCGGGGCTGTGGCCTCCCGTTCCTGCGGTCAGGCTCGTACCTCGGTGACTTTGAAAGGATCTTCAGTTAGTTCCGGAACCCGTCCTGTTACGGAGGATAAATCATTTAAAAAGCCCTATCCCGGGGCGCCTGGGTGGCGCAGTCGGTTAAGCGTCTGACTTCAGCCAGGTCACGATCTCGCGGTCCGTGATTTCGAGCCCCGCGTCAAGCTCTGGGCTGATGGCTCAGAGCCTGGAGCCTGTTTCCGATTCTGTGTCTCCCTCTCTCTCTGCCCCTCCCCC
>NW_024419860.1:0-7033 GCF_014898765.1 Herpailurus yagouaroundi
GGGTGGCTCTATCAGTCAAGCGCCGACTTCGGCTCAGGTCATGATCTCATGGTTTATGAGTTCGAGCCCTGCATCAGGCTCTGTGCTGACAGCTCAGAGTCTGGAGCCTGCTTCAGATTCTGTGTCTCCCTCTCTCTGCCCCTCCCTTGCTTGTGCTCTGTCTCCTCTCTCAAATATAAACAAACATTAAAAAAATTTTTTTAATTAAAAAACAATATACAAAAAAACCCAAAATACATCTTTTAGTCACATAAAAATATTAAATATCTGGAGGTAAATGGAACAAAATATGAGTAAAACCCATCTACTAAAACTGACAACATTGCTCAGAGGAATTAAAGAAAAGCTATATTCTACGTGATATGCATGTATATTGATTGGAAGGCTTGATATTAGTTTTTTTTTTAAGTTTTTATTTTCAATCAGCTTAAGCTCATCATGACAACTGCACTCCTTAATCCCTAACACCTATTTCACCTATACCCCCACACCTGTCCCCTCTGGTAACCATCAGTTTGTTCTCTAGAGTTAAGAGTCTGTTTCTTGGTTTATCTTCTTTCTCTTTGCTCATTTGTTTCTTAAATTCCCACATATGAGTGAAATTATAATGGTATCTGTCTTTCTCTTACTGACTTATTTCACTTAGCATTATATACTCTCTAGCTTCATCCATGTGGCAAGATTTCATTCTTTTTACAGCTGAATAATATTCCTTTGAGGTGACCTCTTCTTCATCCATTCATTAACTGATGGACACTTGAGCTGCTTCCGTATCTTGGTATTGCAAATAATGCTACTATAAACACCAGGGTTCATGTGCCCCTTCAAATCAGCATTTTTGTATCCTTTGGATAAATTCCTAGTAGTACAATTGCTGGGTCATAGGATAGTTCTATTTCTAATTTTTTGAGGAACCTCCATACTGTTTTCCACAGTGGCTGCACCAGTTTGCACTCCCACCAATAGTGCAAAAGGGTTCCTTTTTCTCCACATCCTTGTCAACACCTATTTCTTATGTTGTTGATCTTAGCCATTCGACAGGTGGGAAGTGAGAGCTCATTGTAATGTGGATTTGCATTTCACTGATAATAAGTGATGATGAGCATCTTTTATGGGTATGATGATCATCTGTATGTCTTCTTTGGAGAAATGTCTGTTCATGTCTTCTGCCCATTTTTTATTTGGATTATGTGTTTTTTTGGTGTAGAGTTGTATCAGTTCTTTATATATTTTGGATAGTAACCTTTTATCAGGTACATCATTTGCAAATATCTTCTTCCATTCCATTGGTGGCCTTTTAGTTTCACTGATTATTTCGTTTGCTGTGCAGAAGCTTTTTATTTTGACGAAGTCCCAGTGGTTTATTTTTGCTTTTGTTTCCCGTGCCTTGGGACCTATCCATAAAAAAAGGTGCTACAGTCAATATCAGAGAAATTACTGCATGTGTTCTCTTCTAGGATTTTTATGGTTCCAGATCTCACATTTTAGGTCTTTAATTCATTTTGAATTTATTTTTTTGTATGGTGCAAGCAAGTGGTCCAGTTTCATTCTCTTGCAGGTAGCTGTCCAGTTTTCCCAACACCATTTGTTAAAGAAACTGTCTTTTTCTCATTGGATATTCTGCTTTGTCAAAGATTAACTGATCATGTAATTTTGGGTTTATTTCTGGGTTTTCTCTTCTGTTCCATTGATCTATTGGTTGATTTTTGTGTCAGTTCCATACTGTTTTGATCACTACAGCTTTGTAACATATTTTCAAGTCTGGGATTGTGATGCCTCCAGCTTTGCTTTTCTTTTTCAAGGTTGCTTTGGCTATCTGGGGTCTTTTGTGTTTCCATACAACTTTTAGGATTATTTGTTCTAGTTCTATGAAAAATGCTGGTGGTATTGTGATTGGGGTTGCATTAAATTTGCAGACTGTTTTGGGCAGTATAGACAAGTGAACAATATTCTTCCAATCCATGAGCATGGAATGTCTTTCCATTTCCTGTGTCATCTGCAATTTCTTTCTTGAATGTCTTAGAGTTTGCAGAATACAGGTATTCCACCTCTTTGGTTAGGTTTATTCCTAAGTATCTTATTATTTTTGGTACAATTGTAAATTAGACTGTTTTCTCAATTTCTCTTTCTGCTGCTTCATTGCTGGCATATGGAAATACAACAGATTTGTATACACTGATTTTGTATCCTGTGACTTTACTGAGTTAATGTTTTGGTCTTACCAGTTTTTGGTTGAATCTTTCATGTTTTTTACGTACAGTATCATGCCATCTGCAAATAGCAAAAATTTTACTTCTTCCCTACCAATTTGGAAGCCTTTCATTTCTTTTTGTTGTCTGACTTCTACGGCTAGGACTTCCAGTACTATGTTGAATACAAGTGATGAGAGTGGGCATTCTTACCTTGTTCCTGACCTTAGGGGAAAGGCTCTCAGTTTTTCCCCATTGAGGGTGACGTTAGCTTTTCAGATATGAGGAAGACCTAATATTGTTAAGATAGTAAGTCTTTCCAAAGTGATATACAGATATAAGTCAATCTCAATCAAAATCAGGGCAGGGGTGCCTGGGTGGCTCAGTCGGTTAAGCATCCAACTTCGGCTCAAGTCATGATCTCGTGGTTTGTGAGTTCGAGCCTCGCATTGGTCTCTGTGCTGACAGGCTGGAGTCTGAAGCCTGCTTTGGATTCTGTGTCTCCCTCTCTCTGTTCCTCCCCCACTCGTGCTGTGTCTCTCTCTCAAACATAAATAAAGATTTAAAAAAAATTTTTTTTTTAAATCAGGGCATTTTTCTTTCTTTTTTTTTTTTTAATTTTTTTTTTCAACGTTTATTTATTTTTGGGACAGAGAGAGACAGAGCATGAACGGGGGAGGGGCAGAGAGAGAGGGAGACACAGAATCGGAAACATGCTCCAGGCTCTGAGCCATCAGCCCAGAGCCCGACGCGGGGCTCGAACTCACGGACCGCGAGATCGTGACCTGGCTGAAGTCGGACGCTTAACCGACTGCGCCACCCAGGCGCCCCAAAATCAGGGCATTTTTCAACAAACTGACAGACTAATGCTAAAATTCAGATAAAAATGCAAAATACCTGAAACAGACAAAACAACTTTGAAAAACATCAGAAATCTTACAACACCAGACTTTAAAATTTACTAAAAAGCTGTAGTGCTCAAGACTGTGTGGTATTTATTGATACAAAAACAGACCTAAACATCAATGGCATAGAATATAGAGTCCAGGAATCAATGGTCAAATAGTACAAATAAAAATTTAAGAAAAAATTTTTGATAAATATAGCCACCAAAATTAAAAATTCAGCTCTTCAACAGGCACTGTTGAGAAAATAAAAATGCAAGCCATTGTTAGGGGGAAATATTTGGAGTAAGTGTATGTGACAAAAGACATACTCAGAATACATAAAGAACTCTTGCAATGCAGAAGACAAATAGTGGGCAAAAAAATTTGAGCATTTAAAATGAAGATTCATTTATGTATCTTCTACGTATTCTTATTCCACTTCTACGCATCTATCCAAGATAAATGAAAACCTATGTCCACACAAAGACATGCACACGGCAGCTTTAACCATACTAGCCAAAAACTAGAAACAACTAAAATTCCAAACAGATAAATGGATAAACAAACTGGGGTATATTCTTACAAAAGTCTATCATTTCATAATAAAAAGGAACGAATTACTGACACACACAACATGGATAACTCTCAAAAACACTGTTATATGAAAGAAGCGTTACACAAAAGAGTTCATAGTGTGCAATTTCAGTTGTATGAAATGCTAGAAAAACCAACTCTAATCTATAATGACAGAAACAGATTACTGCTGAGCCTGGGGAGGAATGGCTGGGATAGCAAAATGGAATTTTTAAGAGTAATAGAAACATTGCCTATGTTAATTTTAATGGTGGCTATTCAAGTGTATAAATTTGCCCAAACTCATAAAATGGGTGCATTGTACTGTGTGCTAATTATACTTCAATAAAGCTGATGTAGAAAAAACCCTTACCATGGACTACAAATTCTCACGTGATCAGGGACCTAGCTTCCTCTCATCACCTACTGTCTTCCCCTCTTCTGTGCTCTCTAGTCTTTCCAGCCCTCTAGGCATTTGCACATACTGTAATTAAATTCTACTCCTCTGTCAGGACTCAGGTCACAAGGCTCTCTCTGAGAAACTTTCCCAGACCCTCTTGATTCAGTCCCCTTCTTACATGCTCTTTTCACTCCCTGTGAGTGGAAAATGAATGAAATCAAAATGCCATTTGGCCCCAAATGGACACTAATTAATGTAAGTCATATTTTCCTACATTCCTCAGCATACAAATAAACTCCTGCTATATTTGAGAGCAGGAAAACTAACAAGAAAAAAAGAATTTGGGGATAGGGAATCCCAACCAATATGTTATTATCCCCCAGAAATCTGTTCTAATCCTGTTTGAGTAGAGGACCAGCTCTGGGTTTATTCAGTAAATCCAGTAATCCCAGAAGGATTCTAAGTGCCTAAATCCAAATCACTCAAACTAAAACTAACCCATTCTCCTCTGAATCCTTGATATTAGGAATGGCATGGACCCATAGTTTCCAAGGTAACCATGAACTGCATTCAATGCTCACCTAATTCCTTCTTTCTACCAATGCTGTTTAGTCTACACCAACATCTCAAAATTACTATCAGTGGCCACAAACCAACTCAGTCTCTGAAATACTGAAAAAAGAAAGTAGCCTGGCCTTAGAGCAACATAGTGTGACTTACAGTAAGGAGTTATAGTCTCAGCCTTTGCAATAATTATCTACATAAGTTTTAGTACTTCACTGAACTTCCCTAGATTTCAATTTTTTTCATTTTCCTTATTTCTGCCCAGGGCAGGTATGCCTTCAGTCTCCATAGCTTCCCACGCTTTTCCTTGAACATGGATTATGCCACTAAAGTTACGAATCATCTTCATGATATTTGATATTCATTTAAACCAGTTTCACAGCACACTTGTGATGAGCACCAGGTGTAATATGGAGTATTGAATCGCTACATCGTACACCTGAAGCTAATAATTACACTGTATGTTAACTCACTGGAATTTAATAAAAACTTGAAAATGTCTTCATGGGGGGTGGGTTCCTTGGGGGCGGTGTACTCCTTCTTTGTCTATTCTCAGGGGAAGGCCTGTGTAGTTTGGTGTAGCCTGTGTATGTATACGTGCATGTGTGTGTGTTCTCATGTTCATGTGTACGCATGTCTGTGTGTGTGTACATTTCCCAAGTGCACAGGCTTTGGAGGCATTCACCAGTGAAAGTTTTCATACTGAGTTCACTTTGCGGGAAAAATTCTGATTGCATATTCACCATATTTTATATATACAACAATGCAGATTTTCTATTTAGTCCTATGTCCATCATTTTGGTAAACTGTTTTTGAGGATTTTGTCCATTTAATCTACATTTTCTACTATTTGGGCATAAAATTGTTCACAATATAAGAATAAAAAATAAACATAAAAAATAAATCAGTCTCACATTTAGTAGAGCTGATTATAAGTAAATCTAATTTAATCTTAATTCACATGAAATAACCTTGTGCAGTATTTTTAATGCTTAATTACTTGCTACTCAATCACTCATCAGTAATTTTTAAAATATGAAAATAACATTTAATAATAAAAATTTACTCTAATATATATCCTTAAAATTTACGTAAATATATAAATCACAGTACTCTCATTTATCGTGCCATATATGTATATACATCAACACACATATATGGGAAAAAGCTAACTTTTTTTTCAAGTTTATTTATTTATTTTGAGAGAGAGAGAGAGAGAGAGAGAGAGAGCGAGCACGAGCAGCAGAGAGGCAGGGAAAGAATCCCAAACAGTCTCCACGCTGTCAGCAAAGAGCCTGACACGGGGCTGGAACTCACGAACCATGATATCATGACCTGAGCTGAAGTCAAGAGTCGGACGCTTAACCGAGTAAGCCACCCAGGCGCCCCAAGAAAAAGCTAACTTTTTATCAGGTCTCAGAAAGGAAGAATTCATATAATTTATTAACTGTCACTGGAAGAACAATGACCACTTTCTACATAGCTTCTTTATTTACTCTTACGCAACTCTGAATAATCCTCTGGCTCAAAATAACAAGTGAATTCTTGAGAGAACAATTAAGCTACCAAAAAAATCAAACATAAGAAGGGAGAGAGGGAGGAAAATATATCATAATAAAATATGAAAAGATACTCAGGAGACTAATATTTTGAATACTGTTCATATAATCTTCACTAGAATATGCTACAAAGACAGGAAATGGTCTAAATAGTGATAAAAGTTGTGTCAGACCATTGTTCTAGTAATTTTATGAAAAACAAAGAAAACACAATCATTTCAAAGTACCTAGCTGAGCCATATATATATATATATATATATATATATAAACAAACAGCTAAGTGGCTTCTTTATTTGTTCGCTATGCTGACACTTGTTTTTACCACATTACATTTCACATAGTATAGTCTATGAAGCAGCAAAAACATTATTAAATTATGGAAGTGGTAGTACTAAATAATAAATAAAGGATATCCATGATTTAAATAGAGCATTTTACCCTCATTTCACAAAACAGACCCTTAGAATTCAAACTATTTTTCATTGATACCTCCTTCCTTCACTACAAAACAAAAATTATGTATTTTACCTAACACTGCCTAATATAGGGATGTCAAAGAAACCCCACTTTTGCTAATTTTAGTATTAAAGTAATTTTATAATCTTACTGATTCATATATATTCATATATATATTGGTAGAAATAATAATGACAATAATAGGTATTACTTGGAAATGTTTTCATTATAACTTTATAAAGATATGCCATTTCTGTGTTCTGGTTTTTTGGTTTTAAAAAACTATCTATAAAAGGATGTTGTTTTAATGAGAAAAAATGAAATATGGCCTTTTGTAGCAACGTGGATGGAACTGGAGAGTGTGATGCTAAGTGAAATAAGCCATACAGAGAAAGACAGATACCA
>NW_024419861.1:0-5843 GCF_014898765.1 Herpailurus yagouaroundi
TTGAGGAGGGCACCTTTTGGGATGAGCACTGGGTGTTGTATGGAAACCAATTTGACCATAAATTTCATATATAAATAAAAAAAATAATAATAAAAATAAAACAGATAAGTGTTTTGTAGGTAACTACAAAAGTAACTCTGTAGATAACAGATAACTGTAATTGATAAAACAAGCAGACAAAAAATTATATAAAATATTTGAACAACCCACTTAAAAATATATGTAATTGAATACCCAACCACTGCAAGCCACACATTCTTTTCAAATACACATGGGAAATTTTCAGAATTGCTTTTATAAAGCAACTCAACAATATTCAAAAAAATGACATCACACAGAATACATTAGATGATCACAGATCAACGTATAGTAAAAAGATAACTAAAAAATTCCCATATATTTGGAAAATACAAAATATGCTTCTAAACAACCTCTGGATCAAAGAAGAGATCACAATGGAAATTAGAAAATATTTTTAATTTAATGATAATGAAAATTTTGTGAAATTCAACTAAAATCATGTTTTAGAGGGAAATACGTATATTAAGTTCATATATTAGAAAGAATAAAGGCTGAAAATCAGTGATCAAAGTATCCATCTCACGAAGTTAGTAAAATAATAGCAACTTAAATGCCTCAAAAATAGAAAAAAAGAACTGATGAAGAAAGGAACAGAAATTCATGGAACAGAAAACCAACATATAATAGGATCAACAAAGTAAAAATTGATTCTTTGAAAAGACTAATTAAATTAGTACACTCTGAGCAAAGCTTATTAAGAAAAAAAAAGGCAGAAATTCGTAACACAGGATTGAAAGGGTGATATAACTACTAATCCTATACACATTTAAAATATAATAAAAGGATATTATTTATAACTTTACATATTGGAATTCTGTGATCTTTCCACAGTGATGGTTATCTTCTTATTTTTTCAATTTTATATGAACCTTCTTAATTTTCAGAATAGTTTTCTAAACTTTTCTACAAATTTCTGGCTCCATTTTCTTCAATTTTAAGTCTTCTTCTTATGGTCACTATTGAAAATGTTACCTCATTGGATTTTCTATACTGTTAATCTCCCATTTTATTTTGCCCAAGTCTTATTTAATAGAGAGAATATCCTAGATCATTATACTGAGGGGGAAAAGGCCACTTCATTTTTAAACAGTTCTTTCTCTTTGATATGAATCAATTTTAGAACTTTTCACATGCTATTTCTATTCCTTTCTACTGCAAAATATTTTTTGTGGTTCTCAGATTATTTTAATGTTTTTGTAATTTGATCATATTTGAGATTTTAAGATTTTAAACTCATCCAGAGCATCATATGTAAACGAAGAGGATCTTGTTGGGACCAAACCAAGGCCAGGCCTTATACAAACAAATGCCCCCAATATTTATTCTTCCTCCTCCCTCCTTGCTCCCCTATACACACATGGCAGTTTGGTGCTTCCACTTCTCTCTACCCAGATCTGGAGCTGGAAGGCAACTTGGAAGGCAGAAGAAGCAATGGTTGAACGAACTAACTGACTTTGAAATCAGTAATATCTGGCCATATTTAGGCTCCACCATTTACTGGCTGTGTGTGTAACTTAGGACAAACTCATCTACTGAGAGGTTTTCTCGGTTTTCTAACCAGTAAAATTGATATGATAATAATAACCTCCTCACAAGTTTGTTGTGATGAATAAATAAAATTATGTATGAAAGTAGCTATAATAGCACCTGACCCATAGTTAATGCTCAGTAAATAGAAGCTAACAATAATCATTATCCCAGCTCCCCATTCCAGTTGGACTGCAAAGATGCATACAGCCAAGGGCCAGAGACAAATAGAAGTAGCTAGAAGTCTAGCTACTCAGTCAAAGGCTATAACTAAGACCTCATTATCCACCTTAAATTATGTCAAAATTTAAAGTAAAAAAACTAGCACCTCAAGCTTGCAGGTACTAAATATAAAATGATGATACCAGTATCTCAAAGGAAGCATTTAAGTCAATATTCAGCTGAAAACTTCTGTCAGGTAGACTTCATGAGGGTAAATGCCAAACAACTGTTAACACAGATCATACCTTTAAGTTAGTATAGCTTTTTTAGATGTATGTTAAACTTCACACTCAAATTTCTTCTCAGTTAACTCCAAAGATCTTCAGCCATCTGACACAAACTATCTTGCCCTTTTCTATGGAAAAAATCTATTCTACTTCTTAAAGTATTTTCACATCAAAAGATTAAAGCCTTCCAATCAAGAAGTAAGAATAGAGGGAGCTAGCTGAAATTGTTGATTATACAGGATGTGTGTGTGTGTGTGTGTGTGTGTGTGTGTGTGTGTAGCTGATACCACTCTTGGAAGAGTAGAGGAGGGTATGAGTGACTACCCAAATACCTCAATAGCAGGGAAAAAACTGTTTCTCTTCTTTGGAAGAAGCCACACATTCTGGAGATTGCTGAGGGAGGGGCAGGCAGGGCTTGTGGTACTCTATTGTTTTGAGTGAAAGAATAGTTTAAGTGTCATCATTTAGATTGCTGAAAAGATCTATTATTCACTTAGTAATTTAACAATTACTTATTTCATGCTGTGTTCCAATCATGGCTACAGCCCTAAGCTACAGAAACAAAGTAGACAAACACTGACCTCAAATAACTCATAGTCTATCTGGGAGAGCAACAAATAAGTAGATGACTAAAAGGTAGTGTGACAAGTGTGACAATGCTGACCAAAAAAAAAAAAAAAAGTGGAGTCATGGGAGTGCTTGAAAGAGCAGAGTTTTGAAAGATGAGTGGCATGTAGCTAGATGAAACATTAAAGAAAAGATAAACCACAGAAGAAACAGATACAAAGCAAGACAAAGCTGACATATGCTGGGACCTGCAAAGAGTTTTACATAGCTATAGTGTGAGGTGTGATGAAAGATTTTTACCTCCCAAATGCCTATAATTTATCCACCATCTCCATCCCCAATGCTCAATCTTTTTGCAAGTTATGATGATCTCTTGCCTACACTACTGCACAGGCCTCCCACCTTGTCTTCCTACATTCATTTCTCCTCACTTTATGATCCAATCCCCATATTGAAGCTGAAATAATTTTTTAAATATAGAAATTCAATACCCAGTTACATATTCTTGTAGGACTTGCATATTCTTCCTTCATAGTGTTTGTCATAGTTTGAAAATGAGTTTTATAATTATTATTTAATTATATCTTATCCTTCAAGTGGGATGTATGGGAATGGAAAATTTTAAGCCCTATGTGTTTTGTAAAGCCTTGGTTAAAACTGTGACTAAAACCTTAAGTTGTAAGTTAAAACATTACCTAATGAGGGGCGCCTGGGTGGCGCAGTCGGTTAAGCGTACGACTTCAGCCAGGTCACGATCTCGCGGTCCGTGAGTTCGAGCCCCGCGTTGGGCTCTGGGCTGATGGCTCAGAGCCTGGAGCCTGTTTCTGATTCTGTGTCTCCCTCTCTCTCTGGCCCTCGCCCATTCATGCTCTGTCTCTCTCTGTCCCAAAAATAAATAAACGTTGAAAAAAAAATTTTTTAATAAAAAAAAAAACATTACCTAATGAGAAGCTTTGATAAGGAATAAAACCTTTAGAGGCAGCAACCTCTTTGACCTTGGCCGTAACAACTTCTTAGTAGACACCTCTCTGGAGGCAAGGGAAACAGAAGCAAAAATTAACGACTGGGACTTCATCAAGATAAAAAGCTTATGCATAGCAAAAGAAATAATCAACAAAACTAAAAGAAAACCTACAGAATGGGAGAAGATATTTTCAAGTGACATATCTGGTAAAGGGTTAGTATCCAAAATCTATAAAGAATTTATCAAACTCAACACCCCAAAAATAAACAATCTAGTTATCAAATGGGCAGAAGACATGAAATAGTCTCCCAAAGAAGGTATCCAGATGGTCAAAAGATACATGAAAAGATGCTCAACATCACTCATCATCCGGGAAATACAAATCAAAATCATAATGAGATACCACCTCAGACTTGTCAGAATGGCTAAAATTAACACAGGAAACGAAGAGTTGTTGACAAGGATGTGGAGAAAGGGGAACCCTCTTGCACTGTTGGAAATGCAAACTGATGCAGATATTCTGGAGAACAGTATGGATGTTCCTCAAAAAGTTAAACATAGAACTACCCTATAATCCAGCAATTGCACTACTAGGTATTTACCTAAAGGACACAAAAATACTGATTCAAAGGGGCACATACACCGTGATGTTTATAGCATTATAGCCATGTTATGGAAAGAACCCAAATGTCCATTAAATGATGAACAGATAAAGAAGAAGAGGTACACACACACACACACACACACACACACACACACACACACACGAATATTATTCAGCCATCAAAAAGAATGAAATCTTGCCCCTTGCAATGAGGTGGATGGAGCTAGAGCACATTATGCTGAGTGAAATAAGCCAGGGAAAGAAAAATAACATATGATTTCACTCATAGGTGGAATGTAAGAAACAAAATATAGGAGAAGGAAACATAGGGGAACATAGGGGAAGGAAAAAAAAAAACAGAGAGGGAAGCAAACCATAAGATACTGTTAACTATAGAGAACAAACTGAGGGTTGATGGAGGGAGATGGGTGGGGGTGGGCTAAATGGGTGATGAGTATTAAAGAGGGCACTTGTTGTGTGTTATATGTAAGTAATGAATCACTAAGTTCTACACCTGAAACCAATGTTACCATTTATGTTAACCAACTAGAATTTAAATAAAACATTTCATTAAAAAATATAAAACCATTAAGACAGGTTTCTAGAAAAAGTAATTGAACTAGTTATTATTCTTCGTTACTATACAACATAAGTAAATAAAAGTCAGAGGATATTTACATTCCTTTGACCATAAAACACAAGTACCAGAAAACCAACCAGGGGAGATGCTGTTCTTATTAAAGTTAAATATGTACATATCTGTACTGTCATATTTTGTCATCATGAAATTGTTTCTTTTTTTTTCTTTTTTTCTTATAATGATAAGATTTCTCATGATATACTTCTATTAACTATATTTTTCCACAGAACATAAAAAAGTTGTGATTATTGCAAAATTTAATACTTTC
The DNA here is from genome assembly GCF_014898765.1 of Herpailurus yagouaroundi. NCBI lineage: Eukaryota > Metazoa > Chordata > Mammalia > Carnivora > Felidae > Herpailurus > Herpailurus yagouaroundi. The sequence continues at coordinate 5,101 of NW_024419861.1, forward strand.
AAATTTTTAATATATTAAACTATGTTTAATAAGACATTGAGTTTAGTCTCTTAAGTGTTAATAAATACATCAGCATCTTGACAATTAACTCACTGTGGGCTAACTTATGTTATTCTTAACTCCATCACTATTTAAGTTACATATATAAGTGATATGTTTTTATTTGCTAGTTAGAAAACATTAAGAGCCTTTTGTCTTTGCTTCATCCGAATCTGAGATAAATAAATTGTGATTATTCTGAATAACTCAATTTTAAAGTAAAATTTTATGAAGTAAAATGCATAGAAAATTTCCCAAAATATAAATCCATCACTAGATGAAACTTTACAAAATGAACACATTCCATGTAATGAGCATCTATATCAAGAAAGAGAATATTATCAATGCCTTAGGAGCTGCCCTTTTGTCCCCTTCTAGCAACTGCCTCCCTAAACGGAAGTACTTCCAACGACATAGATAAATTTTTCCTGTTTTAAACTTTATATAAATGAAACCATGCAGTGTATAGCCATTTCAGTCTTGCTTTTTTGCTCTACACTGTATGTGTGAGATTCATCTACATTCTTGCATATAGCCGTGACTCATTTATTCTCTTTTTTATGTAGTGTTCCATTGTATGATGGCAAATAAAAACAAAACTGGACTTAGATGAGGAAAGACTTTATCCAAAAGGATTACTGCAATAGGGATGACTCTCTGATCTCAGAAATCTGCAAGTATCTCAAAATCAAACAGAAAAAGGT
>NW_024419862.1:0-3996 GCF_014898765.1 Herpailurus yagouaroundi
TAATGCTCCCGCGACCCCCGAACTCTCCCCCCCTCCTCCCCCCTCCCCCCTCCTCTTCCTCCCCCCCCCCCTTCCTCCCCCTCCCTCCTCCTCCCTCCTCCCTCCCCCTCCTCCTTCTCTTCGTTTTAAGCAAGCTAAGCTCTGGTTCTGGCCTTCTCTGGGGTTTTTATTTATTTTGTTCAAGTTCAGCAAGAATGCGGAGCGAGCGGCCGACGAGGAGAGCACGTGGCCGTCTTCTGCCCCCGGCCTCTCGGGCCACCGTTACGTCGGCGTAGGGGAGGCCGCGGGCCCGGGGGGGTGGCGGCTGGGGTCCGTCGGGGCCTGCCCTGCCGAGCTGGGCGCGGCCCTCGGAAGGCAAGACCCGTTCGTCCGCCGCCTGGCGCCAGGTGCCCCAGGGGCAGGGCGGGCGGCCTGGCGGTTGGAACACGGGCTGCGGGTCAGCCGTGTGGCTCTTGTGCGCGGCCCGCGGAGGCTGTGGCTGCCTCGGCACCACGGGCTGACGCGGGAAGGAGCGGGGCCGATGCCAGGGCCCGGCTCTCGGCGAGGCCTGGAGAGGCCGCGGAGGGCAGGGGGTGGGAGCACGGGGCTCCGGGCTCGAGTCCCCGCTCCGCCACCGCTTGGCCGCGGGGCCCCGGGCACGTCACTGCACCTTCCCGTGCCTCAGTTTTCTCGCCTAGAAAACGGGGATGGTGACAGCATCTCAGAGTTGTCACGGGGACTAGCGGAGCCGTTCGGACAGCGCCGGGCGCACAAAAACCTGGCGGACCGTGTTCCCGCTGGCACTGTCGGTGATCCCTCTCTCACACGCTTGGCAAGTCTCTACAGCATCTCCCGAAATCCCCCCCGACGTATCTGAAGACCCTTTGGCTCCTGCTTCTGGCCCAGCATTACCTGGTCAAGCTGTGACTGTCCCGGGTTCGTCACTGGCAGAGTGGAGCGCGAGCAGGGCCCCCGCCAGGATTCTCCCGTGCTCAGCACAGCGCGCACCCCACGCGGCCGTGGGACGCAAGGCGCGTGAGCCATTTTCAATAACCGTGTCACCACCCCCAGCGAGGTCTCAGGGGAAGAAACGCCGGGGCTCATGCTGTTCCAGGAGGCACCGGGGCCCAGGCAGCCGGTTCCTTCACCTCGTGCCATAATTTTAAAGAAAACGGCACATTAAAATGTATCTGCACCTGTGGTTCTCAAAGGAGAAAGGAGGTGCTGAACGACATCAACGAGGCCCCCCGTGTGGGCCCCTGCCCTCGTTCTAGCGACTTCTCGACATTAACCGGCCCCTTGAGGCCCAACAAAATCTCACTCACTTCCTCGCTTGGTTTGAGAGGTCATATGGGTCAGTGACGTTCCAGGCCTTGGTGTCCCCCAGCCTGGTCTGAACCCCAGGCTGGCTGGGTCAGAGTGGCTGTCCTTGGGCAAGGCGTTAGAACAAGCCTCGACATCCTCATCTGGAAAATGGAGATAATTTTGCTTACCCTGTAGCATTAGGGTGTGCATCAGAACAACGTTCCTCAAGAGACATCAAGGTGGTTTCTCCATCCGCCCCCCCCCCCCCCCCCCGCCCAATGCAGGACTTATCAGTGCTTTTAATATGCCCAGTGTGCTTCTCTAAGCAGGGATGAGAACACGCAGTTTTCCATGAAATCCCTTTCTCAGAGGCGTCTCTGTGCTTCAGTGAGTCTGCTTCCCTCTGGGTTCAAGATGAGGGCTGTGAAGGCATTTGCAGGGTGGGGTCTACTGCACTGATTACGTCACCTCTCTGACCCTCACCCTCAAGCTGCAGTGAGGAGAGAACAGCCGTCTGGTGTGGCTGGAAAGAAGGTAAAAACTCAGCAAGCAAGCGAGTGGCTCGGCTAACAGAGCATGTGAAAACACTTTGCCAAGACGAGACTCCATACCGCCTAGGGCAGAATGAGTTATCAGGTGAAGCAGAAGGGGAGCTTGGAGAGTAACACGGGTCCTTGAAGCTCTTCTAGAAGAACATCCAGAGAATTTGGAAACAGAGGGTTCTGTGCTGGAGAGTCGGACAAGCCTGCCGATACGACTCGATGTATCTGTTAGTCGTTATTGTGTAACAAAGTACCACCAAATGAGCAGCCTACACTGACACACCAGGTTTCAGCGGCTCGGGAGCGTGGATGTGGCTCAGCTGGTGCCTCGGCGAGGCTGCCGTGAAGCGCTGGCTCATCTGGATGCCCGACCGGGGACGGGTCTGCTTGCGCACTCACGTGGTCCTTGGCACGATTCAGGTCGTTGTAACCTGCCGAAGAGCGTAACCAATAGTTACGGGCAGAATTGCGTCCCCCCCCCCCCCCAATTCATACATTCGAGTCGTAACCCTCGATACCACGCAAGGGGACTGGAATCGGACACGGGGTCTTTGAAGAGGGGATTCGGTTAAAATGAGGCCACTAGGGTGGGCGCTAAGCCCATAGGGCGGGTGTCCCTACAAGAAGAGGAGATCAGGACACAGACACGCACAGAGGAAAGGCCCGTGAGGACAGAGGGAGAAGACGGCCGTCTCCACGCCAAGGAGAGAGGCCCCGGGAGACACTAACCCTGCCATCACCTCGATCGTGGACCTTCAGCCTCCAGGACGGAGAAATAACGTTTACTGGTTTACTTAAGCCTCTCTAGTCTGTGGTACTTGTCACCATCGATAGCCCGCGCTGACTGGTGCTGACCGTCCCAGTTTGCAAGAAGACCGGACCTCCAGTTTTATTTTATTTTATTTTATTTTATTTTATTTTATTAAAAAAATTTTTTTTTAACGTTTATTTATTTTTGAGACAGAGAGAGACAGAGCATGAACGGGGGAGGGGCAGAGAGAGATGGAGACACAGAATCTGAAGCAGCCTCCAGGCTCCGAGCCGTCAGCCCAGAGCCCGACGCGGGGCTCGAACCCACGGACCGCGAGATCGTGACCTGAGCCGAAGTCGAACGCTTAACCGACCGAGCCACCCAGGCGCCCCAGGACCTCCAGTTTTAAAACCAGGATAGTCCTGGGCAAGCGAGGGGTTTCCAAGGGTGTGGGGCAAATCGGAAAGAGTTGGCCACCCCAGCTGCTGGGCTGAGGGCTCCTGGCTCTTGCTGACCGCCCTCCAGAGCCTGCTGTGAGGTCTTGGCCGGGCGTTGGCTGGAGTTTGCCCTTCGCTCTACCATCGGGGGCCCCCCCCAGACACACAGGGTCACGTGCTTTGTCAAGGCCAGCAACGAGCCGCAGGTCCCGGTGCCCACTCTGGGAGGGGGGGTGTGTGTGTTGGGGGGAGGGGAGGGCCACAGGGGCCACCTGAGAGCGGCCAGCTACCCTTGCTGTCCAGATTTGCTTATTCCCCTTAGAGATTGTTCAAGTAATAACAACAGTTAACGTTCTGTGCTGCCCGCTGCGTCCCAGGCAGTGTAACAAACGACCCCTAAATCCCAGCTTCACCATGACCCCGCCCCGTAGGTCAGAGCAGAGAGCTACACCCTGGGGAGACAGTCAGTATTTGAAGGGAAGCGAATGTAGCAAATCGTGAGGCACAGGCTCTTCAAGGGACACATGTCACTTCCGCTGAGTGCCACGGGGGTGGGGACCTGCAACCCCACTGTGCGCCCGGGGCCAGAACCGGAAAGCTGGCCGCTGGCTTAGGGAGCCAGCTAATCACTGTCCTGCACCCTCCACGGCTGTTATTTGTAGCCACCTTTCTCAGATGGGAAGATCGAGGCTCAGAGACATGAGGCAACTCGCTCAAGGACACACAGCTTTTAAGCAGCTGAGCAAGGACATCATCCCGTGGCCTTGATAAAACTGCCACGTGGGGCGCCTGGGTGGCGCAGTCGGTTAAGCGTCCGACTTCAGCCAGGTCATGATCTCGCGGTCCGTGAGTTTGAGCCCCGCGTCAGGCTCTGGGCTGATGGCTCAGAGCCTGGAGCCTGTTTCCGATTCTGTGTCTCCCTCTCTCTCTGCCCCTCCCCCGTTCATGCTCTGTCTCTCTCTGTCCCAAAAATAAATAAATA
>NW_024419863.1:0-2383 GCF_014898765.1 Herpailurus yagouaroundi
GCATGACAAAGAGGGAGACGAGGGCATGGCGCCCCATGGACCTGTGGCAAACAACTTAAAATCCTTCAGTAATTCTTTTATTTCCCCATATCCCTCTTAGGCTATTCATGCCCTAGAGGGTCTCTTCTACCCATACGGTGTCTCACCCTGAGGCTCCCTCTTCTCTCTGCCTAATGCCACCTCTCCCCTCAACATTTGTTTTTTTTTTTTTTTATTTTTTAAACTTTATTTTGAGGGACAGAGGGCTTGTGAGCATGAGCGGGGGAGGGGTAGAGAAGAAGAGAGAGAATCCCAAGCAGCCTCCAGCCTGAGGAGGGCCTGGACCTCATGAGCCACAACACCATGACCTGTGCTGACATCAAGAGTCGGACCAACTGGTTGGCCTGAGCCACCCAAGCGCCCCTCCCCACAATTTTAATTGTTCCTTTGTTACAGAGCAGTAATGCTGAATCACAGCCCACAGGACCAAACTCATCTTAATCTAGGAAGCGGGCTTCTCTTCAGCATAACGTCTCATGAGCACAATTGTAATTACATGTAACAATACCATTTGGAGTATTTTGAATCACACCTGTGGTTACTCCTTCCATGAAAAGTTTCATTACTTTCTCCCCCGCATAATTGTTAAGGTTTCACCAAAACACCTATTGACAGCTCCATCCCTTTTTTAACAATAATGTCATTCTTGTTGATGGTGTATATGTATTCATCTCCCCATGCTAGCTAGTCATTTAATAGTTGTACCCCTTACAACTAGCTTCATTATTTGTATTACAGGCTGTTGAAATTAAGCCCTGTATCAACTCCTTATTTGACTTGCCTGCATTCCGTCTCTGATGAATCAGTCTTGGCCACAGACACCCAATTCTATCCCTCTGATATGAGGAGGGTATATCAGTAATGGTAACTCCTTCACTTACCTCTCTTCTCCTGCACCCACAGCTTCACCATTGTCTCTACCCAGAAGGAAGGTACACTTCAAGCTCAGCCCGCCTGGGGCACATACCTTCCCTTGACTGCAGGAGGTTTCTCTGTTAAGGAAAATCCCTGCACATATCTTTGCATCACTAGTATTGCTTTTTAATAGAAAGTGTGGTCCTGATGGTCCCTAAGGCTCCTAGGACTCACTCACAACTATAACAATATCCTTAACATCCGAGCGAGATCAGTTCCACCAAAAAAAACTTTCTAGGTGAGGAGGGGTTAAAAATATGGCACATCAGATATAGTATTCAAAAATGGGCCCTTATTATAAAAAGCCTAAGAAACTGACCCAGATTAAAGGAAACTAGAGAGACACAGCAACTATGTGTAGTATGTGATTCTAGACAGAATCCTGTAAAGGAAGTTTAAGAAAAACTGCACAAAGGACGTTACTTGATTTAAATCCACAAAATTGGGGGCACCAGGATGGCTCAGTGGGTTAAGCATCTGACTCTTGATTTCGGCTCAGGTCATCATCTCACAGTTTCGGGATCCAGTACCCCCTGGGGCTCTGCGCTGATGTCTCAGGTCCTACTTCGGATCCTCTCTCTCCTGCTCTCTCTACCCCTCCCCTGCCACATGCACATGCACTCTTCAAAATAAACTTAAAAACATAAAGTGACAAAAATGGAATATGAATGCGAAATTAAAAACTTTATGTCAATGCTAAACTGTTACTGCAATAACTGTGCTGTAAGAGAAACTTTTCTTAAGAAATACACAATGAAGGGGCGCCTGGGTGGCTCAGTTGTCTAATCGGCCAACTTCATCTCAGGTCGTGAACTCGCGGGCAGTGAATTCGAGTCCCGTGTCGTGCTCTGTGGTGACAGCTCAGAGCCTGGAACCTGCTTTGGATTCTGTGTCTCCCTCTCTCCCTGTTCTTCCCCTACTTGCGCACGCTCTCTCTCTCCGAACCAAATAAACGTTAAAATTAAAAAAAAAAAAAAAAAAAAAAAAAAAAGAATTACACAATGAAATATTCAGGGCGAAAGTACATGATGCATGAAATATATTCTCAAACGTTCAAGAACGTATGTATGTTTTTCATACATGTATCTGTGCGGTCGTGTGGAGAGAGAAGGGAAGGGAGGAAAGCAGACAGGAATTGTAAATAGTTCAAACTGTTAGTAGGTAAATCTGGATAAAGGGTATATGGCTCTACCATCTATGCGACTTCTCCACAATTTATTTTCAAATATATATCCTTTAAAAATGAATTTAACCCAACCTTTGAGATTTCTGGCTTTGATTCCAGGAGCTGCTGCCGCCACCATACCCAGACCCCAGAAGTGCGCAATGCCAACTTTAAAACAGTTGTCTCGAGCTCTGTCCCAGACAAGAACCCTGGGATGGTCTGCACATATGAAGCATGCTAACATTTCACCAAGGTTTTAACAAA
>NW_024419863.1:2393-3852 GCF_014898765.1 Herpailurus yagouaroundi
TTTTTAACACTGAACATTCACTAGGACACTCACTCCATTTTTGAGTTCCAGCCTCATGTGGCATCGCCTTCCCTCCAGAATCCTATTGTAAGCGTGGGAGAATCCTATTGTAAGGGTGGGTAGGTGTGCTGTCTTGGCCAAAAAAAAAAAAAAAAAAACCACAAAAAACAAAAACCAGCATTCCATGGAAAAGCCCCCAATTATCTGTATGCTGGTGCACAGTGTAGAACTCACCTCTGGTTCATAAACTGCAGGTCTTCTGGAGGAGATCTACCTTGGCTCCACTAAGGCCATGAATATCAAAGGTGGTACCTCCATCGTAATGGCAGAACTGTCCACACTAAAGGCAAGATCTTGTATATTGCCATCAAGTGTGGATAGAAGGAAGGAAGGAACCAAGGTCGCCTTCTCCAAAAGGGGGTGCCAAGCTTGACAGCCTCCAGTAGGAAACCCCCATGTCAAGTTAAACATGACCCATACGACAGATGCTTAAGCAGCATCTATGCTGTTCCTAGACCCTACCCCAACCAGCCCAAACGCTCCCATTCAGAGTTCACCCACCTGTGGGATCCTCTGGTAACTGGAAGCCACTGTAACACTAGCAGGCAAGAAGGAAACAGTGGCTTAATCATTATGTTCTGAAAACTATACCTGTCTTTGATCCTCCTCAGATAGAGAAGACTTACTCTAAAAGGTATAAATCGTTCAATGAGGGTAAAGGAGAGAGCTGCTAAGAGGCAGGAGAACAGAGCCCATCTCCTCAAATTTCATCAGAGAGGAAATGGGCTTGGACTACGTGGTCCCCCAAGAGACCCCCGTCAACAGGGGGACTGGTCACCTTGAACCAACACAGTACACAGAACAGATATCACTGTTAGAGAAATGTTTACTGGGGAGAATCAAAGGGATTATTTTGTGGGATTCGGGCTGGGAAATTTCCCCCTCTGGAAATTCTGGAGAAGGGTTTTCTGTGTAAATGATAGACACAGATCTCCGAATACCGTGCCTTTAGCAGTGGTGAGAGTGGCTGGAGGCCCCTGGCCAGCTTGATGCCTGCAGGTGCAGTGTGGGTGGGGCACAGGCTCCCTGTGGGGCACAGACAGGCGATGGTTCTGACACAACAGCTGGCCCTTAAGTGCCACAGCTTCCTGGGGGTGTCTGCCCTTGTCCTTGATCTGTCTAATACTTGGAGAATGGCTGTGGCCCACAAAGACAGCTTCTTGGTGACAGGACTTGGTATTTCTCTCTTTACAGGAGGGAGCCCTGTAGCTGAGAGGAGGCCCCTGGGCAGGCTGTGCCTGGCCCTGCACTTGTGCTTCCTTCCGAGGTTTCCCAAACTTGGCTGAGGACAGAAGGGGCTGTTGAGGACAGGCGCTATCTGTAGCATGCCGGTGCCCCATCTTCTCTTCTAAGAACTTCCCAACATCTTTCCTGAGTTTCTGAGCTTCGGTCCTCCCAG
>NW_024419864.1:0-2234 GCF_014898765.1 Herpailurus yagouaroundi
AAGTTTTTATTTAAAAGGGGTGCCATATTTTGTCACATGCTTTCAGGAACCTCTATTGAGAGGACCATGTGGTTCTTATCCTTTCTTTTATTAATGTCAGATATCACATTGATTAATTTGTGGATATTGAACTAGTCTTGCATCCCAGGATCAATCCCACTTGATTGTGGGAAATAATTATTTTAATGTGTTTTTGGATCTGGTTGGCTAGTATCTTGTTGAGAACTGTTGCAACCATGTTCATCAGGGAAACTGATTTGTAGTTCTCCTTTTAAGTGGGGTCTTTGTCCAGTTTTGGAATCAAGGTAATGCTGGCCTTGTAGAATTCGTTTGAAAGTTTTCCTTCCATTTCTATTTTTTGGAACACCTTCAAAGGAATAGGCGGTAACTCTTCTTTAAATGTTGGGTAGAATTCCTCTGGAAAGCCATCTGGCCCTGGACTCTTTGTTGGGAGATTTTTGATTACAGATTCAATTTCTTTCCTGGAGATGGGTCTGTTCAGGTTTTCTCTTTCTTCCTGTTTCAGTTTTGGTAGTTTTATGTTTCTAGGAATTTTTCCATTTCTTCCAGATTGCCCAATTTGTTGGCATATAATTGCTCACAGTATTCTCCTCTTATTGTTTGTATTTATGTGGTGTTTGTTGTGATATCTCCTCTTTCATTCATGATTTTATTTATTTGGGTCCTTTCCTTTTTCTTTTTAATCAGTCTGGCTAGGGGTGTATCTATTTTGTTAATTCTTTCAAAGGACCCTCTTCTGGATTAGTGGATCGGTTCTACTTTTTTGAAAATTTCAATATCATTGACTTCTGCCCTAATATTTATTATTTCCCTTCTTCAGCTGGTTTTGGGCTTTATTTGCTCTTCTTTCTCCAGCTCCTTTAGGTGTAAGGTTACATTGTGTATTTGAGACCCTTCTTCCTTCCTTAAGAAGGCCTGGATTGCTACATACTTGCTCTTATGACTGCCTTTCTTGCATTCCAGAGGTTTGGGGCTGTCATGTTTTCATTTTGGCTTCCATGTACTTTTATATTTCCTCTTTATTTTCATGGTTAACCCGTTCATTCTATAGTAGGATGTTTTTTAATCTCCAGGTATCCATGGTCTTTCCAAATTTTTTCGTGTGGTTTCACAGATTTCTTGTCCAGTCCCCTGCAAGTGTTTTCACTTTCTCTCTCTTTCTCTCCAGCTACGTTCAGGGGAGTGCTTTTCTTGCACCATCCCCGTGGGCTGCACTCTCCCCCTTTCCTTTTCTCTGTCCTCTCTCTCCACAAAGAGCTCCCCCCCTCCCCGGCTTTTCTCTCCAGCAGTTCACCTATCCACACCACATACCTGCCATGTTCTGTGGCTCAAGTGATGCAGATTATTGTCTTAATGTTCAAATCTCTTTGCCAGCTGTTGAGAATGATTTGGTGCTGATCTAACTGCATTTCCAGGATGAGACAAGCTCAGGGTCTCCATCTAGAGACCACATTTATAGCGATCAAACTCAATTTTTGGCTTACCTGAGGGTGGATGTGGCTTCATCCCATTGTTCTAATAAGTATTTCTCCCACTTACTGGTGAGCATGAGTGTTCCTTGTCTTTAATATGCTTCCTGATCCTTCATATTTTAATCAGCTATTTATTGGTTGTCTCCCAGAAGGAATACTTAGGTATGAATCAGGAGATGTGACCTTCCACTCAGACTGAGAAGTAACAAGACAGTTCATAAATCTTGTGTAAGGGAGTACTCTGGATACAGGATTAGAAATTGCTGTCCAGCTTCCCTGTCTCTCCTTTTACACCACCCAAGTTACATTAACACGTCTCACACATCATCTCATCTTCCAAAATAGACATTTTCTTTATTTCAGCATCTTGTGTTTAGTGCCCATTCAGTGAATCAACTCCTTGAAATGTAACCACCCGTCATAGCTCTTATCTGATACCAAGAGATTGGTCTTCAAGGGGGCATAGTTGGACACAACAAGGTCCACAAGTGGGACCATAGCCTCATTGACTACCATGCACTGGGACTTAGATGTGTATTATTGATAGAAAATGTCCTTGACAGTCAGCTGAAGGGTTCCAGGCATAAAGGTGATTCCTGAAAATGGCAAACGAGAAGACTTCAATCATATCTTTAAAGTAGATACCATTACCGTAACCATCCTGGCAGGCACATGAGATCTCTTTCAATACTAACCTTCTAGGCTATCACCTCTCCATTGGGCCAGCACCCAAATAGCAGC
>NW_024419865.1:0-12598 GCF_014898765.1 Herpailurus yagouaroundi
TTTTTTTTAACGTTTATTTATTTTTGAGACAGAGAGAGACAGAGTATGAACGGGGGAGGGGCAGAGAGAGAGGGAGACACAGAATCTGAAACAGGCTGCAGGCTTTGAGCGGTCAGCACAGAGCCCGACACGGGGCTCAAACTCACGGACCCTGAGATCATGACCTGAGCCGAAGTCGGACGCCCAACCGACCAAGCCACCCAGGCGCCCCGAAAATTTTCATTTTTAAGATGACTTTCAAGACTTGCACATTATCACTCAGAAATAGTACAATACCTATACCTTCTATAACAATAGCAAGTCTGCATTATAATAATGCATATATTACAATTACATGTGAAGAATCATAATCCAGAAGAAAATATCCTTGAAATTTTAAAAATATTTTATTATATAGGCATAATACAAAGTATATAACCCCTCTTGTCCCAAAATATATTATATATATTTTTGATATATATAAAATATTTATTTTTTATATATTTTAAACTGAAATCTATTAACGTATTTTACAAACGTTTTTAATATGATGGTTGAAACAAAATAAGTTGATGAAAAAAACCATCCGATTACCTTTAATATTTTATTCCCAAAGCAATAGAGCTAATTGTGCTTTCAATTTATTCTGCAACATATTTGAATACTATACATAGTTGATGACTTTAAAATGGTTACTGGCTCCATTCATTCTAGAATAATTCCTGAACACCAGCCATGTACCTATAACTGCTACATGCTGTTTCACAACCATTACATGATACTATTCAGCTGCAAAAAGTTTGACCAAGATGCATCAGATGATGTAGAAATAAATCAGTGCTTCTCAAAATTTTGTGCTCGATTTACTTGTTTCAAAATGTGTTTCTTTCTACCTATGATTTCTAGAATGGATTTTGTAAGATTTGCTCTACTGTTAATGTGCAAATCCCACTCTCACAATTTCACAATCAAATATTTTGCACCATCATTGCACACACCTACCAACACCTACAGAAGGAAAAATAAAGGCTGTGAACCCTATAAAAATACCAATAATTTATGTGTCAATGTTATAACTTTATCTGCCTTCCTGAAAGCTGTTACAAATGACAAAGAAAGATTAAATAATATCTACAGTTCTGAACAATGACACCAAAGAGAGAGTATAATTACTTTTCCAACTCAGGCCTTTCTTAATGTATGAATACTAAAACATACTAGTTAGCCTTCCAGTTTAACCACAAACATGTCAGGTTTGTTTCGAGTTCCAGTGCATTTGGGTAAGACGTATAAATGGCTGGTAACAGTTTAAAGGCTTTAGAATGAAGCCCACATTTGTTGGTGGCCCCAAAACTTAGCTGAAAATTGGCTGACGTGAGTAGGTGTGATTTAAAGAGGCTGAATGTAATGAAATGCTCACAGGCTAAAATGTCAAACGCATTGGGGATTGGCCCAAGTCTACCACTAACTAACTGTGAGTCTTGGAAAAATCATTTAGCTATTCAAGACCTTGGTTTCTAATCCATGGAACTGGCCCACGTGACCTGTAAGGACCCTTCAGCTCTCACATTCTATAATTCTGATTCTATGGCATGTTTAGTAATTGAAGGTAGGCCCTCCACCATTCACTGAGCAGAAGAAATCTCCAGCCTTCTGATTGGGGTCCATGTATTCTTATACCAGGTTAAACGGCAAGAACATGTCGAAATAGGAATTGGAACACAAGGATTTATCATCCTTTGTGAACCACATTCTTATCCACAATGCTCAGCAACAAGGCTTAGAGTGCTAAACATTTCGATGCAATAATGACAATGCAGTTCACCAAACAAGGCCAAGCTCAGTGGTTTCCAGGAAACCGAAAAGGGAAAGAATGTGGAAAGAAATAGTAGAGACTTCAAATGATGAAAAAAAAAAAAAATGAATGAAATTCAAACTGAGAATCAAAAGAGACACAATAAAGACCTAAAAAGTGTGGTCAATGCATTTAGAATGATTAGAACCATGGAAAGCTTTTGCTAACAATACTAACAAAACATCTTTGAGAATATTTTATCATTAAAGGAGTCCATGAGATGAGATCAGCGTGATAATTCTTTCTTGGAAAATGCAAAAACTAAAATTGAATTCTTCTGACTTGTGAAAGCTAGGATTATTATGCCACTTCATTAATGGCATTTTTACCTATTTCTAGCAGCTCAAGATGTTCTTTATTTGAAAAACATCCCCTTAGTCTTATTATCAATACCTCTGAAAAATTAGACCAAACATGAATTATTACTATTTATGTAAATTACTCAAGAAGCCTATCATTACATTAAAGGGTTAAAATGTATGTAAATAAAACAATGAAATGGTACAATTACCTCAATGATGAATCCCTTTCTTTAGGAATAAAGGCAATTTTTAAAAATTTTTTTCATGTTTATTTATTTATTTTGAGAGAAAGATAGCATGAGCAGGGAAGGGGCAGAGACAGAGGGGGACAGAGGATCCCAAGTGGGCTCTGTGCTGACAGCAGAGAGCCCAATGTGGGGCTCAAACTCGTGAACCAGGAGATAACAACCTGAGCTGAAGTTGGACACTTAACCAACTGAACCACCCAGGTGCCAAGGAATAAAGGCAATTTAATAGAAAATGGAAAATAATAGAACTAAGCTATTAATATTTATATGCTATTTCCCTTCAGATTGTTGTCAGTATACACACATATATATCACATAGTTATAGTTGATACTTACCGTGTATCTAGAATTTTTATTTTTAGGTTTCAGATCACTCATTTCCAACTAAAAGTCCTTTACTGACAAAATCCTTGTATTTGTCATTTTTATTATCCTACTATAGTATTAAATGGATAAGACTGTATAAATTGCTTTGGCATTCTATTTAAGAGCATTTAAGCTGTTCCTTACTTTGTTCGGTTTAGTTTTCCTTGGCTGTTATTGCTTTGTACATATTCCTAAAAGTGGAATTGTGCAGGTCAAAAATATAAATAATGTCATAGCCATCGTCATAAAAATTGACAAACTGCTTTTCGTGGGAAAAAGAACCAGTTTAAAAAGTTTCCAAAAACTGAATATTTACCCAGAAAATAGATAACACTAGTTCAGGGGTGTCTGGTGGCTCATTCAGTTAAGTGTCCGACTTTAGCTCAGGTCATTATCTCACAGTTTGTGAGTTTGAGCCCCACATCAGGCTCTGTGCTGACAGCTCAGAGCCTGGAGGCTGCTTCGGATTCTGTGTTTTCCTCTCTCTCTACTCCTCCCCCACTCGCTCACGCGCTCCCTCTGTCTCTCAAAAATAAAATAAAAATATTTTTTAAAAAAACACTAGTTCAAAGGGATATACACCCCTATGCTTATAGCCAAATTATGGAAGAAGTCCAAGTATCCATCGATAGAAGAACGGATAAAGAAGATGTGGTGTATATATATATATAGAGAGAGACACAATGGAGCATTATTTGGCCATAAAAAAAAAGAACGAAATTTTGCCATTTTCAACAATACGGGTGGAGCCAGAGAATATAATGCTAAGCAAGATAAATCAGTCCCAGAAAGCCAAGTACCATATGACTTCACTCACATGTGAACAAAACAAGTTAAGAAACAAAACAAATAAGCAAAACAAATAAGCAAAGGATTGAAAAGAGAGACAAACCAGGAAACAGACTCTTAACTATAGAGAACAAACTGATAGCTACCAGCGGGGAGGTAGGTAGGGAGATGGGTGAAATAGGTGATGGGGGTTAAGGAGTGCACTTGTCGTGATGCGCTCTGGGTGGCATATGGAAGTGCTGAATCACTATATTGTACACCTGAAACTAATATAACACTGTATATTAACTGCATTGGAATTCAAACAAATTTTTTTTAATTTTTAATTTTTCTTTTTTTTTAAGTTTTTTTAATGTTTATTTTTGAGAGAGATAAAGTGTGAGTGGGTAGGGGCAAAGAAAGAGGGAGACACAGAATCCAAAGCAGGCTTCAGGCTCTGAGCTGTCAGCACAGAGCCTGATGTGGGGCTCGAACTCACAAACTGCGAGATCGCCACCTGAGCTGAAGTTGGACACTTACTTACCCGACTGAGCCACCCAGGCGCCCCTTGATTCTAAGGCTTACCTCCATCTTCAATTTCATCCTCTCTGCTATATCCTTCCCTTTGTTATCATAGAAACAAGCATATGTAAATGCCATCTTAATAATGTTAATAATAAAAATAACAATACTAATAATAAACATTTAGATAGCACTTAAGACGTGCCAAGCCCTGTTCGGAGCACTTTATATACATGCTAACTAATTCAATCTTCATAACAACCTATAAAGGGGATAGCTATCCCATTCTACAGATCAAAGAACTAAAGCACAGAGAGGTCAAAATACCTGTCCAAGGTCACACAGCTAGTAAGTACAGAGTTGAGATTCAAACCGAAGCAGGCTGCTCCAGTGTATGGCTCTTAACCACTATGTCCCACGTATAGAAGCTTACATAACAAAACTACAATGCAGGGAGGTAATATAGAGCAGACTGGGTTGGAAAGAGTCAATGGGCAAAGAAGCCCGTATGGTACCTAAAGGAACACAGAGTGACTCTCTGAGCTAGTGGGAAAATCAGGGGACAGGTACCAGATACCACTGTATGCAAATGACGGAGAGGTTGTCTGTGGGATCCGTCTTGTATGGCCTGTTCTACGAATATAGCTATTTTCATTTTCTCTTGATGCTATCATCTCAAATCATCTCCATACAAGGAGTCAGCTTGACAGAGGAACTCTCATCCATGGTCGAAGCCAATACTCCCAACCCCACTGGAGCCCACCAGGCGAGAAGTAAGTGGCTCAGCACAATCCCCATCTGCCATGTCATCGTGCCTACTTTTCCTCGCTCCTAACAGCTCCTAATAGCAAGATCCGGTGACACCAATACAACTACTACCACCTTCAGGCTTAGCCAAATCCCACTGCCTCGACTAAGCTTGGCCGAAGCGAATGTGCATTTGCAGCCTCAGCCTACCACCTGAAACACGGAATTAAGTCATTTTTCCAGCCCTTGCTGACAGATCAAACCTAGGATTCAGGTGGTTCCAGGACTACCCCCAGGGCTCCACATTGCCCTTTTCCTCACTCTTTTCCCAGTTCATCCCTAAAATCGAATATGGCCTTTACCCATAAATCATCAATTCAATGTCCACAGATTACTGCTTTCACCCAAATCAGTGATCCTGAAACAATGTTCTCTTGTAATAGGAAGAAGAAGACAAAACTGTAAAATTAGCCGTTTCCGGAAGCTATCATACAGACAACATATTCTTTGCTCTATAGGTAGCAAGCTAACTTTTTTTATACATATGAAAGACAATCTCACATTCTCCCAAAAAGTGTTACTAAACTTCCAAAAGTAACTTTCAATAGAATATTTAAACCAATTACTACTGAACAATCGGGAAGCACGCACACTAAGCTTTACATGTTATAAATGACATCATTTCTTACTCCAAATATGCCAACATTCACAGGCAGAAGGTCATCTAGCCCTACTCTCTTGATTTTAAAGTAAGAAAACCAAGTCTTCAAGAGACTAAGTGACTTCTTCAAGGTGACGGAGTAGGCCCCTGACAACTCTGAAACAAGGAGTCAGGTCTCCAGATTCCCAATCCACAAAGTACCCAGAAGTCTATGAGGTGCAATGAGCTTCGCAGAGTTTTAAACAGACATAGTATGTTCCCTGAAAAGGACACACATGTGGTACACAACGTGATCCATAGGATATTGTGAAACTCTAAGCAGTCAAAACATAAAGACTCATATGCCAACACTCATATGCCTTTATCACACAAGTTTCTCAAAGTGTTGACTGTAAAACAATAAAGTTGAAAGTTAATCATTTCAATCCTGTCTCTTCCACTCAGTAGCTACATATGCTTGAGGAAGTTACTCAACCTCTCCACGTCTCTATTTCCTTGTCTGGAAAACGAGGATAGTAGTGTTTACCTCACAGAGTGGTTATAAAGACTAGGTAAGTTAATAAGTTACAAAGTACTTGGAACGGTGCCTGCCACTGTAGGCCCACAGTCGTTGTTCTTCTCTACTTACATATGATTCTTTTCCACTTAGATAACGACTAACTCTTAGTATTGATCATACTTCTGTAAATCTATCCAACCTTCATATGACACTGGAAAAATATACAAGATTTCCTAAAGGACCCAGGTTTTGAGTCAAAAATTAAATAATAATAGAGACGTGGTAGAAAAGAATGGATACAAGTCCAAGGCATAAGACAAATGGTGAGAAATCAGGAGAACTGAATTAGGGAGAATGACAGGCTTTGCCTGCTATGGATTGGCAGGCATGGGGTGAGAAGTGCCAACCATTTTCAAAATGAGTCAAACCACAAACATTTTACTTACCACATCCGGTTTGCAACGCCCTATCACTACCACCACAACTATTGGCCAAGAGCCTCTTTACACTCCCTAACCATTCTTACCTCTTCCACTTCCTCCCCGTATCAATAGATTCAAGGAGAAAAAAAAAAAAAACCCTCAGAAAATAAAAATGAAGGTCTCCCTGAAACATAATTCCCATTTAATTTCCCATGAAGAGTAAACAAAAATGAATTCTAAAGAGAAGCACAATGCATGTATTCCCCTTAGATCTGTTGCCTGACTCTCATTAGGTAGACCTAGCTGTCCTTTAGGCTGAGAGTCAGTGAAGCTGTCCATGGCTGGCAAAAGGTTAAGAGCAATTCAGCAGGACACGGTCATTAGGGGTGAAGAATCTCAGTCAGGACCGGGCCACACTCTTGGAGAGCTCTAAGGAGATCAGAACGGAATCAAAATCACTTACCTGACGCTCACTCCCATGGAACAGCATATAAAATAAAATAATAAGAGAAGAGACTGACCAGGGTTAAGCGGCTAGACAGGAGGGGACAGTGCTGACAGAAGGGTGATACAAGCAAGGACAAAAAAAAAAAAAGAGAAGATTCCAAAGAGTCATAAAGAACTGCGGCAAGATATGACAGCAAATTAGACATACTGGTTAAAACTTAATGAGGCTTGAAGATCACCCAAGATAACAGGATTTAGTAGGAGACAGAAAGTAGGTACTGCTGGCAATTAGGACAAGACCAGCCCTGGGAGAGAGGATGTAGGTGGAATCACAAGTTTAGCCTTGTCATGTTTAATTTTAGGTAAAAGCAAGTATCCAGGTGGAAGCATACTACGGGTAGCTGCAAAATCAGAATATTATGGAGCATTTCTATGGGTTCAGAATATCAACCAACTCACAGTTATGCTAATTTAAGAGCTTTCTCTCACCCGCAGTGGTATGTCTTTCAATGACAATCAATTAAAACATGAAATAGGCACACGAAGGATTTAGAATGAATTAAAACGGAGTAATAATATATTATGAATTATGAACAAAAAGTGGGACTACTTAAGGCATAAGTTCGATATATAGAGATGATTTTGTGGAGAATAACTACCAGATTTTTCCATTAAAAAAATTTATGTCACTGTCAGGCACAGAATATTAGGCATATGGATCATCATTCTGACTTCAGATAGGATTTCACAGATTTATTATATCACATAAAGTAAGTATAATATTACTTTAAGTTCTACGAATCATATTTTTAGCTTTTATTCAAATTCTTACTGACATATTCCCATGTCAGTTTCCTCGATGGACGTAACACATAAAACCAGTCATAAACAGTCAAAGGAAACTGGAGGCTTTTTTAAATACAATCATTGGTTACAGTTAAACTTTAAATAAAGAAGACTTACCACAGTTTCCTTCATCTTTCTCAGTTTGTCATCTATCTCTCTCAGCCGGTTTTGCTGATCCCGTTGCTCTTTGGTGTTCCGAAGTACCTTTTCTCCTGGAGTTATTTCCATATTTTTATCATCATCATTAAGGTCAGGTTCCTAATCAAAAAAAAAAAAAAAAAAACAAATTCACACACAGGCTGGAAATGTACCATTACATGCCGCCCCAAAGCAAATGAACTTTAAAGGTTTGGCTTTGCTTCTCAAACAATATTTCTTCCCTTCAAAATGATATTCAGGGGTACCTGGGTAGCTCAGCTGGTGGAGTGTCTGACTCTTGGGTCATGATTCAGGGTCATGAGTTCAAGCCCTGCACTGGGCATGGAACCTACTTTGAAAACAAATTATATTTATAATTCCCTAAACTCTTCCTCTTTGAAGGAGAAGGGTCCAACTATACATAAAACAAGTAGGAAAATAAACTCAATCATTTAGAAATCAAGAAGTTAGAGTGAA
Organism: Herpailurus yagouaroundi; assembly: GCF_014898765.1. NCBI lineage: Eukaryota > Metazoa > Chordata > Mammalia > Carnivora > Felidae > Herpailurus > Herpailurus yagouaroundi. Next base: position 8,278 of record NW_024419865.1, read on the forward strand.
AAGAGAAGTGGCCAGGAAGCAGCAACCTGGGCTCTGGTCCCTGCTCTATACATATCAGCCCAAGATCTTGGGCAAATCACACTTGCTCTGGACTCCAAGTTCATAAATAACAAGAGAAAAAAAATCCTGCCTATCCATACTATGAGAGGCAGATGTTTACTTAGTGAACTGGAAAGGGCAAAGTCAGGAGTTTTGAGTCCTGGCTCTACCTGGCTCCTGACTAAGATGGCTTTAGGGAAATCAACTAACCTGTCTGAACTTCAGTTTTAGCATCTGCAAAATGATAATAACATTCGGCCCCAAAGTCATCACAGTAGGTAGCAGGTATGCAACAAATCTTAGTGGCTAACAAATATGAGTTAAATATGTCCTCTGAAAGGAATAAAGATTAAATAATGGAAGTAGTTCACTATTATCAGCAATATTTGAATGGACAGAACCATAATCTTTCAAAATTAATGGGTATAAAAATGGGTATTTGAGAGGAAGTTGGCTTTGTATCTATAACTTCACTTCCTATCTTTTCTCCCACAGATCTCCTACTCTGTGCTGCCATGCAGGTAACTGACATAATGTCATAAATGTCGTGTTTGAAGTTACTCAAACCAGAACCCTCCAACACTCTCATCCCTTACAGAGCTTGTATCATGCCCATTATCTACCCCAAGTAAGAAGTACTTGTAACCAGTGTCTCCTTGAAGATGTTTGCATTTCTTGTATTTGGGGTTATTTTGGTGCCTTGGGACCTCAGCTCTGTGATGAAAAACAATTGATTATGCAGATTACCTGCCATTTTCTATTGAAGAGATAGGAGCAGCACTCTCTCCAGTTAACCTAAGATGAAGTTGGAACATTCCTAAGACACTGAATGTCAGGGACTTTGTTAATTAGCGATTCATAAATGAAACAGAAAATTCAAATAATACAGTTTCATTTTAAGAAGAAAAGTACAGGGGCGCCTGGGTGGCGCAGTCGGTTAAGCGTCCGACTTCAACCAGGTCACGATCTCACGGTCTGTGAGTTCGAGCCCCGCGTCGGGCTCTGGGCTGATGGCTCGGAGCCTGGAGCCTGTTTCCGATTCTGTGTCTCCCTCTCTCTCTGCCCCTCGCCCGTTCATGCTCTGTCTCTCTCTGTCCCAAAAATAAATAAACGTTGAAAAAAAATAAAAAAAATTAAAAAAATTAAAAAAAAGAAGAAAAGTACATTTAAAACTACACTTTACCCTCTACCTAAACTTTATATCGTGTGATTTTAGTGTGTGACATTGTCACTACTTTTTAGCTCTAAATAATTTGTAACTTGTTTTGTTAGTTTTTTATTTTTTATTTTTTTAGAAAGAGCACAAGCAGGGGAGAGGGGCAGAGAAAGAGAGAGAGAATCTTAAGCAGGCTCCATGCTCAGCACAGAGCCCAATGCAGAGCTTGATCTGACAACCCTGGGATCATGACCTGAGCCGAAATCAAAAGTCAGAGGCTCAGCTGACTGAGTCACCCAGGTGCCCTGTTATGTACTTTGAATTAACGGTTACTTAGCATATTTTTTTTGTGACTGCTTCTTTTTCATAGAACTTGGATCACACCGTATTGTCATTTTCAATTTGAATTTTTTCACTTATCAATACAAATCGATTATTTTTCTATATCATTAAATGTTCCTCAAAATCAATATAATCCCATACTATTTTATTACAAATTCCGTTTTTTAAAAAAATTTTATTACAAATTCCGTTTTTTTTAAAAAATGATGGGAAAAGTATAATTTTTTTGGAAGCTAAAAATATTTAGCCTCTGGGATAAATGTCTCATTAACTTCAATTTTTCTTGAAGGGTCACCATCTTGCTTCCTAATACCTCTTAATTAAGGCCCTCCTCTCTTACTGCCTCATCATTCACCTAAACCATGGTTTTCAAACTCCAGTGGCCTTCAGACTCACCCACAGAGCCTGGGAAAACTTTCAAAGGCCCAGCCTCCACACTGGAGATTCTGATTCAATAGGGGACTGAGAGCCTGAATACAGCTACTTGAAAATTTGAGAACTATCTACTTAGCTTGAGCCTCTTAACTGATCTGAGGGCCACCAGTCTCCCATTCACTCCACCCTGTGCAGAGATGCCACGGAGCAAAGCCACTGAGCAAAGTCCTCGATCATTCCTGGTCTGTATCCTGACTAGCTCTTCAGCCTCGTTTCCCACTGCTTGGGTCTCAAACCCAAAACCATGGCAATACTCACTACTACTAGTTCTCCACTACTCCATGCCCCTTTCCTCCAGCTCCTCATGAAGACTCCAACTCTTTTTGAGCACAAATATATTTCCCCTATAAAATGTTCCCTAACACACTTAGGAAGGGCAGTTATTCTCTGGGTCATGTCACATGTTCCCTCATCGCAGTTACCACACTGTCACTGCTCAGACAGGGACCATGACTAATCCTACTCTGTATCCCAACACAAACTATAACCCTGAAGCTGTACAAGCACTGACCAATAGACTGTACAGCTGACCCTTGGACAACATGAGTTTGAACCACATAGGTCCACTTTCACACAGATTATTTTTCAATAAACAGTACGGTGCTATAAATAAATGTATTTTCTATATGGAAACAAATGAAAATGACAATACAACAATCCAAACGCTTTGGGATGCAGCGAAGGCAGTCCTGAGAGGAAAATACATTGCAATCCAGGCCTATCTCAAGAAACAAGAAAAATCCCAAATACAAAATCTAACAGCACACCTAAAGGAAATAGAAGCAGAGCAGCAAAGACACCCCAAACCCAGCAGAAGAAGAGAACTAGTAAAGATCAGATCAGAAATAAACAATATAGAATCTAAAAAAACTGTAGAGCAGATCAATGAAACCAAGAGTTGGTGTTTTGAAAAAATAAACAAAATTGATAAACCTCTAGCCAGGCTTCTCAAAAAGAAAAGGGAGATGACCCAAATAGATAAAATCATGAATGAAAATGGACTTATTACAACCAATCCCTCAGAAATACAAGCAATTGTCAGGGAATACGATGAAAAATTATATGCCAACAAACTGGACAACCTGGAAGAAATGGACAAATTCCTAAACACCCACACACTTCCAAAACTCAAATAGGAGGAAATAGAAAGCTTGAACAGACCCATAACCAGTGAAGAAATTGAATCAGTTATCAAAAATCTCCCAAAAAATAAGAGTCCAAGACCAGATGGCTTCCCTGGGGAATTCTACCAGACGTTTAAAGCAGAGATAATACCTATCCTTCTCAAGCTATTCCAAAAAATAAAAAGGGAAGGAAAACTTCTAGACTCATTCTATGAAGCCAGTATTACTTTGATTCCTAAACCAGACAGAGACCCAGTGAAAAAAGAGAACTACAGGCCAATATCCCTGATGAATACGGATGCAAAAATTCTCAAGAAGATACTAGCAAATTGAATTCAACAGCATATAAAAAGAATTATTCACAACAATCAAGTGGGATTCATTCCTGGGCTGCAGGGCTGGTTCAACATTCACAAATCAATCAACGTGCTACATCACATTAATAAAGAAAAGATAAGAACCATATGATCCTGTCAATCAATGCAGAAAAAGCATTTGACAAAATTCAGCATCCTTTCTTAATAAAAACCCTCGAGAAAGTCGGGATAGAAGGAACATACTTAAACATCATAAAAGCCATTTATGAAAAGCCCACAGCTAACATCATCCTCAATGGGGAAAAACTGAGAGCTTTCCCCCTGAGATCAGGAACATGACAGGGATGTCCACTCTCACCGCTGTTGGTTAACATAGTGTTGGAAGTGCTAGCATCAGCAATCAGACAACAAAAGGAAATCAAAGGCATCAAAATTGGCAAAGATGAAGTCAAGCTTTCACCTTTTGCAGATGACATGATATTATACATGGAAAATCCGATAGACTCCACCAAAAGTCTGCTAGAACTGATACATGAATTCAGAAAAGTTGCAGGATACAAAATTAATGTACAGAAATCAGTTGCATTCTTATACACTAATAATGAAGCAACAGAAAGACAAATAAAGAAACTGATCCCATTCACAATTGCACCAAGAAGCATAAAATACCTAGGAATAAATCTAACCAAAGATGTAAAAGATCTGTATGCTTAAAACTATAGAAAGCTTATGAAGGAAATTGAAGAAGATATAAAGAAATGGAAAAACATTCCGTGCTCATGGGTTGGAAGAATAAATATTGTTAAAATGTCAATACTACCCAAAGCTATCTACACATTCAATGCAATCCCAATCAAAATTGCACCAGCATTCTTCTCGAAACTAGAACAAGCAATCCTAAAATTCAT
>NW_024419865.1:12698-14195 GCF_014898765.1 Herpailurus yagouaroundi
TCCCAAAGCTATCTACACATTCAATGCAATCCCAATCAAAATTGCACCAGCATTCTTCTCGAAGCTAGAACAAGCAATCCTAAAATTCATATGGAACCACAAAAGGCCCTGGATAGCCAAAGTAATTTTGCAGAAGAAGACCAAAGCAGGAGGCATCACAATCCCAGACTTTAGCCTCTACTACAAAGCTGTCATCATCAAGACAGCATGGTATTGGCACAAACACAGGCACATAGACCAATGGAATAAAATAGAAACTCCAGAACTAGACCTACAAAAGTATGGCCAACTAATCTTTGACAAAGCAGGAAAGAATATCCAATGGAAAAAAGACAGTCTCTTTAACAAATGGTGCTGGGAGAACTGGACAGCAACATGCAGAAGAATTAAACTAGACCATTTTCTTACACCATTCACAAAAATAAACTCAAAATGGATAAAGGACCTGAATGTGAGACAGGAAATCATCAAATCCCTAGAGGAGAAAGCAAGAAAAGACCTCTCTGACCTCAGCCGCAGCTATTTCTTACTTGACACATCCCCAAAGGCAAGGGAATTAAAAGCAAAAATGAACTATTGGGACCTCATGAAGATAAAAAGCTTCTGCACAGCAAAGGAAACAATCAACAAAACTAAAAGGCAACCAACAGAATGGGAAAAGATATTTGCAAATGACATATCGGACAAAGGGCTAGTATCCAAAATCTATAAAGAGCTCACCAAACTCCACACCCGAAAAGCAAATAACCCAGTGAAGAAATGGGCAGAAAACATGAATAGACACTTCTCTAAAGAAGACATCCAGATGGCCCACAGGCACATGAAAGATGCTCAACGTCGCTCCTCATCAGGGAAATACAAATCAAAACCACACTCAGATATCACCTCACGCCAGTCAGAGTGGCTAACAGGAACAAATCAGGAGACTATAGATGCTGGAGAGGATGTGGAGAAACGGGAACCCTCTTGCACTGTTGGTGGGAATGCAAACTGGGGCAGCCACTCTGGAAAACAGTGTGGAGGTTCCTCAAAAAATTAAAAATACACCTACCCTATGACCCAGCAGTAGCACTGCTAGGAATTTACCCAAGGGATACAGGAGTACTGATGCATAGGGGCACTTGTACCCCAATGTTCATAGCAGCACTCTCAACAATAGCCAAATTGTGGAAAGAGCCTAAATGTCCATCAACCAATGAATGGATAAAGAAATTGTGGTTTATATACACAATGGAGTACTACGTGGCAATGAGAAAGAATGAAATCTGGCCTTTTGTAGCAACGTGGATGGAACTAGAGAGTATGATGCTAAGTGAAATAAGCCATACAGAGAAAGACAGATACAATATGTTTTCACTCTTATGTGGATCCTGAGAAACTTAACAGGAACCCATGGGGGAGGGGAAGGAAAAAAAAAAAAAAAGAGGTTAGAGTGGGAGAGAGCCAAAGCATAAGAGACTCTTAAAAACTGAGAACAAACTGAGGGTTGATGGGGGG
>NW_024419866.1:0-4060 GCF_014898765.1 Herpailurus yagouaroundi
TGCGTGTGCGCATGTGTGTACAGGCGCGTGCTTTCCACCCAGTCTCCACTCCTCTTCCATCCTCTGTGTGGGCTTTCCTGTCCTGCTGCTGTCCTCTCAAGGTCCCAAGAAGTGCCCAGGGCTGCATCCTTCCCCATCGTCTCAGCCCCTGGAACCCACTAGGCTGCTTCTCCCGAAGCTCAGACCCAGTGCTGAGTCTTACACCAGCCAGTGTGGCAGGCGGGAGGGTCTGCCCGCACCGGGGGCTGGCAGCCACCACCAGGCCAACTCATGAGGCTCTGGCACAAGATCCCTGTCGCTCAGGCGACTCTGGGACGGTTCCTTCCCTCCCCGCCACGGAGAGCACATGGCCATCGGGTTGGCGGATGGACACCTTGACCCGTGGTCCGTGTGTGGTGGGCACAGCTGACGATCACTGGGTTTCATCTTCCTGGACTGCCAGGACTGATCGGCTACTCCTCTGAATGCTGCGTTCCCTTTTTGTGGAGTAATCCTTCCCGTCTTTCTTCCGTTAGGGCGTAGTTAGGTTGTTGTCTTCCTGCTCAGAATCTGTGCTGGCTGATTTTTTATTTTTTATTTTTCTGCACTTCCTAGTCCTTAGTGTTAAGTGTGGGATTTGGAACAACGGAGTGCTTCCTTGCTTTTTACATGTAACAATCTGCTCTTCCCCACCAAAGCTGGGCAAGCCTTAGGCATCTGAAAGTTTCTGGAAACAGATCCGTTCACCCCAGGTACATTAAGTTGCAGATGTTTTATTAAAACTTGATTTGGTGGTTCCACTTGTGCCTAAAACACAAATGTCAGTTGAGAAACAGACCAAGCGCCGAGCAGATGTCGAGAGCTTTCGCCTCCCTGAGAACACTCCTTAGCCATACTTGGTTGTACTCACTCCACACTGAACGTCCGGGGCTTGCAGGCCTTTCCACAGTCCCACCAGGTCCCACCGAAGACCCTTGACTCCCCCGCTGCTAGAAACTCCTACTGGAGGTCACTAAACCCTCATCACTGCTGCCCTTCAGGTCCTGTCTCCAGTGTCACATCGTGTGATCTGGAGGTAATTGTGGCTTCACGTGGTCTTCCTCGCCTATTGCTAGCTGATCCCTCAGCCCCCCCAGAAGGGTGCTCCGTGGTCCGGGGAGTGATCTGTCCCCATGTCCTCTGCAGAGGGGCAGCAGGCACATGCGCAAGTGGGGTTGTTTCCTCCTTCTTGCCGATACGGCTTCACTTGATGGTGTTTCTCAAGATCTCCGAGCTCTGCTCTCTCTTACCTTCCTGTCGCTTGACTCCTCAGTGGGAACAAGTGGCCCGGATTCTGCTGTTTCTTGTCCTTGTCTTCCTGTTGCACCTTTTCCAGTCCTGCCTCGAGGCCAGCGCTGTGTCTTCAGCCACCATTGCTTGGGCAGAAACTGGTGGGGGGCGGGGAAGCTGCGGCCTGCCAGCCTCGCTGCTTGCTGCCCACTGTCCTGTCCTCCCTCAGTGTATCTTACCTGCCGCCTCCCGTAAGAACATCCGTCCTTGCACCTTCCCTCCTGAGGACCGCAGGGTGGTGTCAAGGTCCTCCGCTTAGCTGCACCTACAAAGACCCCTTTCCCAAATAAAGTCACATGCACAGGTTCCAGAGATTTGGACATAGATGTGCCTGCAGGGGGCCCACTGCTCACCCCACCTCCTCAGTCCACCTGTTTCTGGAGAAGGCCTGCCTTGCCTGGTCCTGTCCCAGAGCCATCGGGGTGGGGAGGGCGAGCCCCACCCTCCCAAGGGAAGAGGACTCTCGAGTCACAGGAAGGGCCCTGGACTGTCCAGGAAGACAGCAGAAGACAGTGGACAATGGTCAAGAGGACCTCTGGCATGCATCGGGATTACTTCCAGTTGATCTTCTCACTCGAGTGGGCCGAGCCTCTCCTGGCCACGAATGTGTGTGTGCCTGGTGGGTGGGGGGGCTCTGCGTTGGTAGAAGACACTTTCAGGGACTACTGAGACAGAAAGCACTCTGGACAGGTACAAGGACGTGTGGGGAGACAGTGATGCAAGAGGAAACCATCCTGCCCACACGTCCTTGTACCTGTCCAGAGTGCTTTCTGTCTCAGTAGTCCCTGAAAGTGTCTTCTACCAACGCAGAGCCCCCCCACCCACCAGGCACACACACATTCGTGGCCAGGAGAGGCTCGGCCCACTCGAGTGAGAAGATCAACTGGAAGTAATCCCGATGCATGCCAGAGGTCCTCTTGACCATTGTCCACTGTCTTCTGCTGTCTTCCTGGACAGTCCAGGGCCCTTCCTGTGACTCGAGAGTCCTCTTCCCTTGGGAGGGTGGGGCTCGCCCTCCCCACCCCGATGGCTCTGGGACAGGACCAGGCAAGGCAGGCCTTCTCCAGAAACAGGTGGACTGAGGAGGTGGGGTGAGCAGTGGGCCCCCTGCAGGCACATCTATGTCCAAATCTCTGGAACCTGTGCATGTGACTTTATTTGGGAAAGGGGTCTTTGTAGGTGCAGCTAAGCGGAGGACCTTGACACCACCCTGCGGTCCTCAGGAGGGAAGGTGCAAGGACGGATGTTCTTACGGGAGGCGGCAGGTAAGATACACTGAGGGAGGACAGGACAGTGGGCAGCAAGCAGCGAGGCTGGCAGGCCGCAGCTTCCCCGCCCCCCACCAGTTTCTGCCCAAGCAATGGTGGCTGAAGACACAGCGCTGGCCTCGAGGCAGGACTGGAAAAGGTGCAACAGGAAGACAAGGACAAGAAACAGCAGAATCCGGGCCACTTGTTCCCACTGAGGAGTCAAGCGACAGGAAGGTAAGAGAGAGCAGAGCTCGGAGATCTTGAGAAACACCATCAAGTGAAGCCGTATCGGCAAGAAGGAGGAAACAACCCCACTTGCGCATGTGCCTGCTGCCCCTCTGCAGAGGACATGGGGACAGATCACTCCCCGGACCACGGAGCACCCTTCTGGGGGGGCTGAGGGATCAGCTAGCAATAGGCGAGGAAGACCACGTGAAGCCACAATTACCTCCAGATCACACGATGTGACACTGGAGACAGGACCTGAAGGGCAGCAGTGATGAGGGTTTAGTGACCTCCAGTAGGAGTTTCTAGCAGCGGGGGAGTCAAGGGTCTTCGGTGGGACCTGGTGGGACTGTGGAAAGGCCTGCAAGCCCCGGACGTTCAGTGTGGAGTGAGTACAACCAAGTATGGCTAAGGAGTGTTCTCAGGGAGGCGAAAGCTCTCGACATCTGCTCGGCGCTTGGTCTGTTTCTCAACTGACATTTGTGTTTTAGGCACAAGTGGAACCACCAAATCAAGTTTTAATAAAACATCTGCAACTTAATGTACCTGGGGTGAACGGATCTGTTTCCAGAAACTTTCAGATGCCTAAGGCTTGCCCAGCTTTGGTGGGGAAGAGCAGATTGTTACATGTAAAAAGCAAGGAAGCACTCCGTTGTTCCAAATCCCACACTTAACACTAAGGACTAGGAAGTGCAGAAAAATAAAAAATAAAAAATCAGCCAGCACAGATTCTGAGCAGGAAGACAACAACCTAACTACGCCCTAACGGAAGAAAGACGGGAAGGATTACTCCACAAAAAGGGAACGCAGCATTCAGAGGAGTAGCCGATCAGTCCTGGCAGTCCAGGAAGATGAAACCCAGTGATCGTCAGCTGTGCCCACCACACACGGACCACGGGTCAAGGTGTCCATCCGCCAACCCGATGGCCATGTGCTCTCCGTGGCGGGGAGGGAAGGAACCGTCCCAGAGTCGCCTGAGCGACAGGGATCTTGTGCCAGAGCCTCATGAGTTGGCCTGGTGGTGGCTGCCAGCCCCCGGTGCGGGCAGACCCTCCCGCCTGCCACACTGGCTGGTGTAAGACTCAGCACTGGGTCTGAGCTTCGGGAGAAGCAGCCTAGTGGGTTCCAGGGGCTGAGACGATGGGGAAGGATGCAGCCCTGGGCACTTCTTGGGACCTTGAGAGGACAGCAGCAGGACAGGAAAGCCCACACAGAGGATGGAAGAGGAGTGGAGACTGGGTGGAAAGCACGCGCCTGTACACACATGCGCACACGCA
>NW_024419867.1:0-4407 GCF_014898765.1 Herpailurus yagouaroundi
TTTTTTTTTTTTTTCCTTCCCCTCCCCCATGGGTTCCTGTTAAGTTTCTCAGGATCCACATAAGAGTGAAACCATATGGTATCTGTCTTTCTCTGTATGGCTTATTTCACTTAGCATCACACTCTCCAGTTCCATCCACGTTGCTACAAAAGGCCATATTTCATTTTTTCTCATTGCCACGTAGTATTCCATTGTGTATATAAACCACAATTTCTTTATCCATTCATCAGTTGATGGACATTTAGGCTCTTTCCATAATTTGGCTATTGTTGAGAGTGCTGCTATGAACACTGGGGTACAAGTGTCCCTATGCATCAGTACTCCTGTGTCCCTTGGATAAATTCCTAGCAGTGCTATTGCTGGGTCATAGGGTAGGTCTATTTTTAATTTTCTGAGGAACCTCCACACTGCTTTCCAGAGCGGCTGCACCAATTTGCATTCCCACCAACAGTGCAAGAGGGTTCCCGTTTCTCCACATCCTCTCCAGTATCCATAGTCTCCTGATTTGTTCATTTTGGCCACTCTGACTGGCGTGAGGTGATACCTGAGTGTGGTTTTGATTTGTATTTCCCTGATAAGGAGCGACGCTGAACATCTTTTCATGTGCCTGTTGGCCATCCAGATGTCTTCTTTAGAGAAGTGTCTATTCATGTTTTCTGCCCATTTCTTCACTGGGTTATTTGCTTTTGGGGTGTGGAGTTTGGTGAGCTCTTTATAGATTTTGGAGACTAGCCCTTTGTCCGATATGTCATTTGCAAATATCTTTTCCCATTCCGTTGGTTGCCTTTTAGTTTTGTTGGTTGTTTCCTTTGCTGTGCAGAAGCTTTTTATCTTCATAAGGTCCCAGTAATTCACTTTTGCTTTTAATTCCCTTGCCTTTGGGGATGTGTCGAGTAAGAGATTGCTACGGCTGAGGTCAGAGAGGTCTTTTCCTGCTTTCTCCTCTAGGGTTTTGATGGTTTCCTGTCTCACATTCAGGTCCTTGATCCATTTTGAGTTTATTTTTGTGAATGGTGTGAGAAAGTGGTCTAGTTTCAACCTTCTGCATGTTGCTGTCCAGTTCTCCCAGCACCATTTGTTAAAGAGACTGTCTTTTTTCCATTGGATGTTCTTTCCTGCTTTGTCAAAGATGAGTTGGCCATACGTTTGTGGGTCTAGTTCTGGGGTTTCTATTCTATTCCATTGGTCTATGTGTCTGTTTTTGTGCCAATACCATGCTGTCTTGATGATGACAGCTTTGTAGTAGAGGCTAAAGTCTGGGATTGTGATGCCTCCTGCTTTGGTCTTCTTCTTCAAAATTACTTTGGCTATTCGGGGCCTTTTGTGGTTCCATATGAATTTTAGGATTGCTTGTTCTAGTTTCGAGAAGAATGCTGGTGCAATTTTGATTGGGATTGCATTGAATGTGTAGATAGCTTTGGGTAGTATTGACATTTTGACAATATTTATTCTTCCAATCCATGAGCACGGAACGCTTTTCCATTTCTTTATATCTTCTTCAATTTCCTTCATAAGCTTTCTATAGTTTTCAGCATACAGATCTTGTACAACTTTGGTTAGATTTATTCCTAGGTATTTTATGCTTCTTGGTGCAATTGTGAATGGGATCAGTTTCTTTATTTGTCTTTCTGTTGCTTCATTGGTAGTGAATAAGAATGCAACTGATTTCTGTACATTGATTTTGTATCCTGCGACTTTGCTAAATTCATGTATCCATTCTAGCAGATTTCTGGTGGAGTCTACCAGATTTTCCATGTATAATATCATGTCATCTGCAAAAAGTGAAAGCTTAACTTCATCTTTGCCAATTTTGATGCCTTTGATTTCGTTTTGTTTGTCTGATTGCTGATGCTAGAACTTCCAACACTATATTAAACAACAGCAGTGAGAGTGGACATCCCTGTCGTGTTCCTGATCTCAGGGAAAAAGCTCTCAGTTTTTCCCCATTGAGGATGATGTTAGCTGTGGGCTTTTCATAAATGGCTTTTATGATGTTTAAGTATGTTCCTTCTATCCTGACTTTCTTGAGGGTTTTTATTAAGAAAGGGTGCTGAATTTTGTCAAAGGCCTTTTCTGCATCAATTGATGGGATCGTATGGTTCTTATCTTTTCTTTTATTAATGTGATGTATCACATTGATTGATTTGCCAATGTTGAACCAGCCCTGCATCCCAGGAATGAATCCCACTTGACCATGGTGAGTAATTATTTTTATATGCTGTTGAATTCGATTTGCTAGTATCTTAGTGAGAATTTTTGCATCCATATTCATCAGGGATATTGGCCTGTAGTTCTCTTTTTTTACTGGGTCTCTGTCTGGTTTAGGAATCTAAAAGAAATTTTAAAGGAACTTCTTCAGGCTGAAGGAAAATGATACAGATGGAAACAATAAAAGGAGAACAATGATAGGGGTAAATAAACAAATAATCATAAATTTTTCCTCCTAGTTTATTTTGTGTACATGATACTTGGTAATTTAATTTTGGATTTATAACATATGGAAGCAAAATATATTTCAACAGGAGAATAAATGATAAGAAGGGAATGAGCCTAAATTGTTGAAGCTTTTTTATGTGAATTACCATTCTATTTTAGGAAAGTAGATTATACTATAAACATACATATTGTAAATCCTGAGGAAAATACCAGTACAAAATAAAAAATAAATGTTACAGTGATTATGCCAAGAATGGAAGAAAAAATGCCCTCCTAAAAAATAAATTTTAGGAAGATGAAAACAGGAACAAAGAACATACGGAATTTTAAAAAGTGCTAGAGTTAAACATGTGGAAAATTACCTCAGATATAAATGGCCTAAACTAAAAAAAAAAAAAAAAAAAAAAAAAAAAAAAAATTTCAAACTAGATAAAAAATGAATTCCAACCACGTGCTATCTAAAATAAACCCATTTCAATATATCAAAGCAGATTTCTTAAGTTGAAAGAAAGCAAACAAGCAAGCAAGCAAGAGAAAGAACGAATGGACAGATTAAGGAAATTTGCGAGCATGCATACAATTTTCCATGTTTAAAAAGTAAAATCAGTTACAACAACAAAACAACATGATATGTAACTCTAATCATAGGAATTCTGGAGTGGCTAAATTACTATCAAACTAGGCCTGCGCACAAGAACTGTTAAAAGAAATAAAGGGGAACTTTTCATATTATAACAGGGATCAATTTATCAGTAAAATATATCAATCCTTAATATGTACCTACTCAAAAAGATTAAAAAGAGAAGCAAAATTTGGCAATCTAAAAGGAAAGTAGACAAATCTGCAATTATATTGTACAATTTTAACACTCTTTTCTCATTAAATAAGGAGTGTTCAACAAAACAGACCCTAAAACAAGTCTCAACAAAGTTCAAAGATTTGATATGGTAAGAAAGGTTGTTCTCTGATTTTAATGAAAGAAATGATTTGGAAATCAAACAAATGCTTAAATAAACTGTGTGTTACATAAAATTAGAAAATATTTCTAACTTGCTTACCTTAAAATCAGAATATATTAAAATTTGTTGAATGAAGATAAAATAGTGCTTACAGTGAAATTTATAGTTTTAAGAGGTATATTAGAAAAGGATAAAAGTTTTACAGTCAATTATTTAAGCTTCAATCTTACTAAGCTAAAATATAGAAGAACAAATTAAAGTCAAAGTTAGCATGAGGAAATAACAGAGCACAAAATGAATGACTACAAAATGGACCAAAAAAAAAAAAAAAGAAACTAGTAAATCCAAAAGTTGATTACTTGAAAATAATCAACACTCTTAGTTAGAATGATAATAATAATAAAATTAATGACACAATTACCAGTAACAAAACTGAAGAGGGCTCATCACTACAGATCCTACAGAAATTAGAAGAAAATATAATGAACTACTTTTTTACAAGTACTTGCTCAACAAATTTAAGTGAAAAAGTACCCTGAGAGACACAAAATAACAAAAGCATTCAAGAAAAATATAGCTTCTGAATTTTTCTTTATACTTAAGCAAATTAAATGTAAAACCTTCTCAGAAACACTGTTAAGAAACCTTCCCTGGAAGCAAACAATAAGATCTAGAGCCACGATTCAAGCTGTCTCACCAAGCACATGCTATTAAATGCTAGGCTATGCCAGTGTGAATTGTCTTAAGAAAACTCGAAGTGTTAGAATAATATAAAGAAGCTACAGGCCAACAGATAAGAAGCTTAATTATTCTAAGTAAAGTTCTCTGGAAAGAGTCAGAGAGAGAGGGAAGTGGGGGGAGAGAGAGAGGGAAGTGAGGGGAGAGAGAGAGGGAGAAAGGGGGAGAGAGAGAGAGAGAGGAAGGAAGGAGGGAAGGAAGGAAGAGGGGAAAGAGGGAGGAAGAAAAGGGAGGAAGAAGGGAAAGGGAGGGAGGAAGAAGGGAAAGGGAGGGA
>NW_024419867.1:4417-16380 GCF_014898765.1 Herpailurus yagouaroundi
AGGAAGAAGGGAAAGGGAGGGAGGAAGAAGGGAAAGGGAGGGAGGAAAGAAAGAAGGGAATAAAGAAAAAGAAAAAGAGTTTAATATTGCTTTGTAATAGAAGCTGTTAAAATAGATATAGACAAACCATCTCTGACTTGTTTATTAAAAAAACTGTCAGGATGCCTGGCTGGCTCAGTCAGTAGAGTGAGTGACTCTTGATCTCAAAACTGTGAGTAAAAACCCCACACTGGGTCTGGAGATTACTTAAAAATAAAATCTTTTTAAAAATTAAAAAAGAATAAAGAATTGTCGTTTATCATTTTTCTGAACATTTCTCATGTTGGGAATATTTTAACGTTTTAGAAGGTGATTAAAAATACTTCATAATGAAAATACAAATTTTAACATTTTTCTCTTACTTTTAAAATGCATTGCACTGTGGAATATTTTTTATGGAGATGAATTTAGTTCATTTTTAATTGTTCTAAACATGTAGGAAGAAAAATTTTAATACTTATTATAGAATATTTAGCTCCCATCCAAGAATACGTGCGTGCGCATAATTAAATTTAATATTCAATTAACTTATAATTATATGTTAATTATAATTATAAATTAATTAAATATAATAAATAATGTATTATTCAATATTTAACATTATCTTTAATATTAATTAATAAAATTAATATATATCTAAATTAACACATAATTATAAATTAATTAAATATAATTAATAATTAACATAATTAAAGCTATACTATAAACATAGGTTTTAAGGAAATGCATTGGAATTGAATTGTGCTGTATTTGCAAAACTGGTGCCATTTATGGATGGATTTTTAATAGAAGTCATAGAATCTTATTGGAATGTATTAAGAGTTCTATCATAAAAGTTCCAAGTAAAATCTAAACATTGAATATTTGCAAAACTTTTCTAACAATGGTTTACTAACTTAATTGCACTATATATACATATATATATGTATATATATATGTATATATGCATGCTTATATACGTATATATATATATACACACATATATACACATATATGTATATATACACACACATATATATTTGTAATTTATCTAACATTTGTAAATTACTTTGGAGAATGATTTTATATAGTTATACATGAATTTTAGCTATAATTTAAAAATAAGAACTCTAGGTACCCAAATATACAAGGTAAACAATAAATTTTAGCCTGTGACTAAAAGGGTATCTCTGACCTAAGATACAGTTTTACATCTTATCATTAGGATGGACTAGATTTTGCTGTAGTTAACAAACCCCCAAATCCGAGGGGCTTGAGCAAAGATTAGTTGCTTACCTTGGCTTTATATCCATCACTAATGGTAGTGACTCAGAGATCCAGGCAGCTCATAACTCCAGGACTCAAGCTGGCAGAGAAGCAACTTGGTGAAGGATGTCAATGACCCTGCCAAAAGTAAAAAAAAAAAAGCTCTGTAGGTAGGTCCCGCATCAGCAATTAAGTACTCTAGTTTGCAAGTGATAAACATCCTTTCTGTTCATAGTTTACACGCAATACCCAGACATATGGCCCCCACAACTCCCAGGAGACCACAGGTCACAGGCCAGAAACATTTGACAAATAGTACTGATGACTACACTGAATCCATTCTTCTATAACATAAGAGAGATCCAAGAGAGTAAATGTGTTCCTTTAAAAAATTACTTATGGAAAATTACAAATGTTAAAAATCAGACTGATCTGTATCAATATTATTAAGCACAAATATTAATGGAATTGGGGGTATCATGGACATAATTAATTGATAGAATTAGGCCAAGAATATTTTGACCTGAAACTTGCTACTAGGTTATACTGAAAAGAGGTTTCACAAATTTTTCTGTGCATATGAATATTTATAATCAAGCAAGCAAACTACAAACAAAAAGTATATTTTCTTTAAACGCTTATTTATTTTGAGAGAGAGAGCAAGCAGGGAAGGAGTAGTGAGTGGAGGAGACAGAGAATCTGAAGCAGGCTCAGCGCTGTCATTGCAGAGCCTGATGTGGTCCTCAAAGCCAGAACCATGATATCATGACCTGAGCTGAATCTAAGAGTCGGTGCTCAACCGACTGAGCCACCTGGGTGCCCCTGCTCCATTAAATTTTAAATACAGTAATACTATATTAAATTTTAGATCTTCATTAAAAATGAGTTTAAGTTAGCTCATGGAAAAATGTATAAAAAAGGGTTGAGACTGTTTAGTTAAGTTACATAATATCAGTGAACATAACACAACAAGACTTTCTAGCAACCTTCATGTGGCCTGACAGACTTTAGGGTGATTAGGCATCATTTTCAACAATGTATTTCTCTACAGTTTGCTGTATTTTATGGTCTCGGTGTACTTTATCCCAGCAACTGTGATTTAGTAGTGCAAAAATGAACAAGGGGGAAACTTTACATCTAAATTAACACAATTTCTACATTACTACATTAAAATTATGTCATTCCCTACTTAAGAATGATATAAACTAATTTGTATTACACAAACACACATATCACACAAAATATGGTATGACAGAACAAAAAGTTCCAGTTTAAGACAAACCATCTGATGTAATCAAAGAGACATGACATGCTAGCTGTGGTCACCTTAGAGGATGGCCTTCCCCAACCACCTAATTCCTCCTATTTGAATTATCAATTAAAGCATCTAAATGCACCTATGGCTTAAATAAAATTAACCAGTGTAATTTTAACACAACATTGCCTATGATTAAGTGTTTTAAAGTAAATTGCAGACAAAATAAAAATTTCAAGTTATAACCCTAAATTATACTGGATATCATTTACATAGAATTTATATGGGAGCATGCAAGTTTTGGCAAACATCAAAAATCTGTAAACTTTGTTGAAAGATACATTTGTGTTCTTTAGTATCCCATTAAGTTAAAAACTATATTTGGAGTTAGAATTTTAAAAAGACAATTATATATATTCACAATAGAAATGAAAACTCCATTAATAAAATGAAAATTCTATTAATTCCATTCGATATAGATGGAAGTAGCAAATGTTTATGTTTGAATCCACAATTATGAGCTATGTTAACAATGTAGCCATAGTTCTGTAACCACAATTTAAAATGTAGAATTAAGTAATTTATTTGGTGAATGGTTTAAAATAAAGCCTTACTAAATTGTTGCTCATTATTAGAGTTAAAATATCTTCAGATTCACCATCTTTGTGAACAAAATTTATCAAATTCATAAAAATTATTAAGCAACTGGCTTCCCCAGATTGTTGGTTCCTTCATTACTGAATTAAATAAATCTTCGACAGATGCTTAGATTTGTGACACAATCATGTTATTAACTTTTTGAAAACCATCTTTGACAGTTGATGGAGGTCCCACCGAGATGGCCAAGATGATACAATTGCCCAAGCCACTTAAAATATATTGGTTAAAACATGGAATTCTTGGACTCAAGTGAGTTTTTCGTCCCTGGAATGAATTACAAATACAATAAACTTTACCGTCATTGATCCTTTCTCTTTTGTCATTCTTCTTTCTCTGTTGTTTGTGCTTTTGTTTCTGATATTGGCCAAGCTTGGATGTGCTCTGGCTTCCTCATGGCCAATACATCATTTGTCTTTGCTGGTTACTGATGATCAAAAAACTGGATTTATTGACTGGCCAGTTGATGATCTCTGTTATGTAGAGATGGGGATCTATTCTCTATCAGACAAGAGATGATAAAGGATCTGACTTTCAGCCATTTTTGTTTGTCTATACAATATTATATCTCACTAGAAAGAAGACAGCCTTTGAGATCTAGACTGGTATGATTGTTGTGTTTGCATTCACTTAAACCATGGCCAAATTTGTAAAACCAAATATAAAGCTCTGTATGCTCTATACATCTATAATTGAGAAGAAACTTTTATCTCTTATTGTATGTATTAGAAATATTTCCTATCTTGGAATGTTTTAATAAATTAAAGAGACTCCTTAAAAAGTACTGTTTTTATTGTTATATCAAATATTATACAACTGAGCAATGCAGGTGCCCTGCAACCAAGATTTGAATGGATATATGAGGCCATAGAGAGTTGGCAGACAGATAGGAATATTATTTTTGCCATGGTTTATAATAATGGCAAATGCTGATTCTGTAAAACTTAATTAGACTGGGCTAAAATTTTGGCAAATTAGCTCAATTTAGGTAGATTTATTCACACACACACACACACACACACACACACACACACACAACTTGATTACATTATGTTACAGATCATAATACTGTAAGATCAAAATTTTGTTAATATCATAAATTGGTTTTAGAATATCTAGTCTTCTTTTTTTTTTTTTAATTTTTTTTCAACGTTTATTTATTTTTGGGACAGAGAGAGACAGAGCATGAACGGGGGAGGGGCAGAGAGAGAGGGAGACACAGAATCGGAAACAGGCTCCAGGCCCTGAGCCATCAGCCCAGAACCTGACGCGGGGCTCGAACTCCCGGACCGCGAGATCATGACCTGGCTGAAGTCGGACGCTTAACCGACTGCGCCACCCAGGCGCCCCTCTAGTCTTCTCATAACAAAAGGTAGTAAAAGTGTTTCTTTCCCCTTTCTGTAATTTTTCCAGTTGACAGAGATTTTGTATCTCATCAAAGTAGTTTTCTAAGCTTTATGCTGACTTTTTTATAGCCTTGATTAAACTTTTTTAACGTTTATTCATTTTTGAAAGACAGAGAGAGAGACCAAGCAAACAGGGGAGGGGCAGAGAGAGAGGGAGGCACAGAATCTGAAGCAGGCTCCAGGCTCTGAGCTGTCAGCACAGAGCCTGAGGGGCTCAAATTCATGGAATGCAAGATTATGACCTGAGCTGACGTGGGACACTTAACCGACTGAGCCACTCAGGCACCCCTAACTTTGATTATTTAAAAAAAATTTTAATGTTTATTTATTTCTGAGACAGAGAGAGACAGAGCATGAGTAGAGGAGGGGCAGAGAGAGAGGGAGACACAGAATCCCAAGCAGGCTCCAGGCTGTGAGCTGTCAGCACAGAGCCCGATGTGGGGCTCAAACTCACAAACCGTGAGATCATGACCTGACCCGAAGTCGTCCCTCAACCAACTGAGCCACCCAGGTGCCCCTATCCTTGATTATCTTAAATAAATAATCAAGTTTCTCCCTTCTGAGAAAACTAAGATTCCTTATGATTGTGGTACTTTCTTATATTTATATTTGAAAATATATGCTGTCTCTCAAATTACAGCAGGCAAACTACAGCTTTTCACTATTTCTAAAAACTTACTGGATTATTTAATCACATTAACTATTATCCTCTGACAACTCTCATGATTTGGTCTTTCTGAAATGAATCTCTAAATTCAAATAAAAGTCAAGATGTCTTTTACATTTAAATTACATTTAAGATTTCCGATGGATAGTCTTTTACACCATATATATATGATATACATATATCATATATATATTATATAAAATTTATATATAATATATAAATAATATAATTATAGATATATAATATATATAATATGTGGTATGCTAAATATAATTGTTTTTGGTATGTTCCATATTTTTTACTTAGCACAATGCATTGGCTTCCTGGAAAGAGCAATCATATTAAATCATATTCAAACAGCAATCATATTAAATCAGAAACTCATTTTTCCCAAGGTTCACTGTACTCAGGTAAAGCTATGTTAATATAAAATGTTACAGAGGTTGTGTATTTTGGAGAAAGCCCGTGAATATTTAGGAAGCCCTCACTACTTATCAAATGTCTCTTTCGGGGGAAATACTCGTGAAGTCTTTTTGAATCAGTCATTTATTACACCTATGTTAGAGTATATTTGTTTCCTTTCATTTGTGAAATTTTTGGTTAGTGTAGTAAATTAGACACAGGCATCTAGTCATCTATAGGTGGTTTCTGCTTTTCTCTCATACATCCTGAAGACTTGGCTAAGTGCTGGAGAGTAGAAATGTGTTCCACCACACAGGGCTCAGAGCTTCATGGACAGAACTGTAACAGCTAATCTAAGCTCTTGTTACTTCAGGGAAGGACTAATAGTACAGGCTTCTGAGCTGATGCCACATAGACAGATAGTAATTTTACAATAATTTTACACAGGTGCTGACGATTTTATAAAAGCGGACTAGAGAATCGATATGTATTAGAACAAAAGTCAGTTAAATAGAATGAATGAATTGATAAAGAACAGTTAACTATAATTATTTGTTTAGAATATTGTTGATATCTTGAAGGTTCTCCTCCCCACACCTCCCCCACCTTGTAATTCTCCCTTCTTTCTCCCTTCCTTATTCGTATGCCGTCTTTATTTTAATTACTCAGAATACAGGAACAGATGTTCTTACTGACTTTTTTTCACTTTTAACGGCAGTAGTTATTTAAATAGGACAACCAAACTAAGTTCTACCTAAAAATAAATTAGGACACAGTTTTATGAATCAGTTGCTGAAATGGTGTTTGAATTTTCTGGTGTGTCGTATTTGAAAAAAATTTTATTTATTTAATGAGATATGGCAAGCACAACACTGAGGAACGTGGGTTGCACTTGTTTTCTGGAACCAAGGCCTAGGAAGCAGTACTAAAAAAACTGTTAACAGTTCTATAACAATGTCCCTTTAGAGGTGATAAAAGGAGGAAGTCACTTACTATCAGTGAGTTACCTAGAAAATTTTGGAGAGAGCAGTTCAACTGTGTTTATTGATATTGCAAATAACACCTGAAAATGAATATCTGAGATTCAGTATCCTAAACATGTAATATAAGTACAATACAACTACAATAATTTCATCAAGTCATAAAGCATATTAAAAATATAATCCTAGATCCCTTTCAAAATTGTTACATGGAAATTAGCTCTATGGTCTTAGTAGTTAATCAACACTGTATGACTTGGTTTGTATATCACAGAATAAGGTGAGTTAACCAGCACCTTCTGCTGCCACCAGGTATTTTGTTTAAAAAAGTCTTTGAAGATTTTATTTATTTATATTTTAAAGAATTGTTATATTTATTTCTGAGAGAGAGAAAAAAAGACAGAGCATGAGTGGGGGAGGGGCAGAGAGAGAGGGAGACACAGAATCAGAAGCAGGCTCCAGGCTCTGAGCTGTCAGCACAGAGCCCGACAGGGACTTGACCCATGAACCATGAGATCATGACCTAAGCTAAAGTTGCATACTCAACTGACTGAGTCAACCAGGTGCCCATGTGGAGATTTTCTTAAATCACTGAGTGTGGTTCACTATTAGGGGAAAAAATAAGTATCTGAAGCTTGGAAATAAGAAAAGAATGACTATGTCATTTCATGTCCTTGCCTAACAAGCCAATCCAAATACGATCTCATTCTCTATAGGTAGGTAGCTTTGCTTTACTTATTATTTACTATTGACTACTTCAATTTACAGCTCTGTAAGGATAGAGGTTAATTTGTTGAAAATAGGTAACAATGTAATAGATTTTCCTCCGAGAGCAATGTAAATGAATTTTGTTCTGCAATCATGCAAAGGGCTTCTGTGCAAAAAAAAAAAAAAAAAAAAATCAGAACAGAGTTATAATTGTATTGCTCTATAGAACATTATTCAGTTTTGTATGCAGATTCACAATTTTATTCCAATTTTGTTCTTTTCAGTAATTATATACACATCTGTATCTCCTGTCCTTCTTTTTAAAATGACTGTTGGGAAGAAGGTACAGATATTCCTCAGTATCCCTGCCCCCACAGATATGTGGCCTCTTCCATCATCAGATTCCCTATCAAAGTGGCCCATGTTTTATAACTGATAAACTCTGACACATCATTATCGTCCAAAGTCCATGGTTTACATTAGGGTTCATTCTTGGTTTTGTACATGTTATGGGTTCCAACAAATAATGACACATGTCCACCATTATAATATCAAACAGTTTCGCTACTTTAAAAAAAACTCTCTGTGCTCTGTTCATCCCTCACTTCCTTACCCTAGGCAATCACTGATCATTTTACTGGCTCCATAGTTTTGTCTTTTCCAGAATGTCATATGGTTGGAATCATGCAGTACAAAGCTTTTATATATTGGCTTCTTTTACTTAATGATATGCATTTAAGTTTCTTCCATGTCTTGTCATCGCCTGATACCTGATCTCTTTTTAGTGAAAAATAATATTCCATTGTCTGAATATACCCCAGTTTGCTTAGCATTTCATCTACTGGAGGGCATCTTAGTTACTTCCAAGTTTTGGAAGTTATGGATAGAATTCTATAAATATCCAAACCTCCTATAAATATTCATGTATAGGATTTTGTGTGGACATAAGTTTTCAGTACATTTGGGTAAATACCAAGGAGTATGAATGCTGGATCATATGATAAAAGTATGCTTAGTTTCTAAGACATCTCCAAACTGCCTTCCAAAGTGGCTGTGCCATTTACAATTCCCACCAGCAACGTATGAGACTCCCTGTTGCTCTGCATCCTTGATGGTGTTCTGAGTCTTGGCCATTCTAGTAAGTACACGGTGGTATCTCACTGTTTTAATTTGCAATTCCCTGATGACATATGATGTGGAATCACTTGTTATATGCTTGTTTGCCAACTGATTAACTTCCTTGGTGAGGTGTCTGGTAAGGTCTTTGACCCACTTTGTAATTAGGTTTGTGTTTTCTTATCACTGAGGTGTTTTTTTTTTTTTTTAAGTTTATTTATTTATTTTCAGAGAGAGCTTGCACACATGATCCAGTGGGGGAGGGGCAAAGAGAGAGGAAGGGAAAGAATGCCAAGCAGGCTCTATGCTGTCAACACACAGCCCAACACAGGGCCCAGTCTCAGGAACTGAAGTGATATGACCTGATATGAAATCAAGGGTTAGAGGCTTAATCAACTGAGCCACCCAGACACCCCTCCTATTGCTGAATTTTAAGAATTTTTTTGTATATTCTGAATTATAGTACTTTATCACATATATCTCTTGTAAATATTCACTCCAAGCTGGCTATCTTTTCATTCTCTTGATAGCATATTTCACCAAGAAGTTTTTAATTTCAATGCCATTGCAGTCTAACTTGTCTAAATTTTCTATCATTTTTTTTCTTATAGGAGTACTTCTAGTTTTGCATTCTACATTTAGGTCTATGATACATTTTGAGTTAATCCTTGTGAATATTGTGAGGTCTGTGTCTAGATTTACTATTTTTGTATATGGATAGAATTGTTTCAGTATGATTTGTTGAAAACACAGTTCTTGCTCCATTTTATTGCCTTTGTTCCTTTGTCAAAAATCAGTTGATGTATTTCTGTGGGTCTACTTCTGGGCCTTCTATTCTAGTTCATTGATCTTTTGTCTGTTCTCTCACCAGTAACATACTGGCTTGATTACTGTAGCTTCACAGCAAACTGAAGTCAGGTAGACTCGGTCCTCCAGCTTTGTTCTCCTTCAACACTGTGTTGGCTCTTCTGGGTCTTTTGATTCTCCCTATAAACTTCACAATCATTTTGTCAATATCGACAAAATAACTTGGTGGGATTTTGATTGAGCCTGCATCTGTCAACCAAGTTGGGAAGAACTGACATCTTGACAATATGCAGTCTTTCTTTTATTTTAAATTTTTTTAATGTTTATTTATTTTTGAGAGAACATGCGCGCACATGTGTGAACGCGCACATGCGCGCGCGCGCGCACACACACACACACACACACACACACACACGAGTGGGGGAGGGGCAGAGAGACAGAGACAGAGGATCCAAAGCAGGCTCCATGCTGTGAGCACAGAGCCCAATTCTGGCTAAAACTCACAAACTGTGATAATGATCTGGGCCATAATCAAGAGTTGGGCACTTAACCAACTGAGCCACCCAGGCACCCTAGCAATATACAGTATTCTTATTTGAATATGAACTATCTCTCCATTTATTTGGTTCAATTTCTTATCATTTTGTAATTTTTCGCAAAATCTTCATATTTTGTAGGATTTACACCTAAGTTTTGCATTTTGGGGGATACTAATTTAAATGGTATTGTGTTTTTTAATTTCAAACTTGACTTGTTCATTTCTGGTACACAGGAAACCTAGTGATATTTGCATGTTAACCTTTTATCCTACAACTTTGCAATAATAACATAATAGTTCCAGGAGGTTTATTTTATTTTTTTAATTATTTCAGATTTTCAACACTGGTCAATACATCATCTGTGAACAAAGACAGTTTTTTCTTTCCTAATATGTACACCTTTTATTTTTCTTGTTTTATTGCATTAGTTGCTGTTTCCAGTATGATGGTGAAAGGCAGTGAGGACCCTAGTAGGAAAGTTTTGAGATTCTTACCATTATGTATGATGTTAGCTACAGGTTTTTTTGTAAATATTCTTTATCAAGTTGAGGAAATTCTCCACTATCCACACTTTGCGGACAGATTTTATCATGACGGGATGTTAGATTTTGTCAAATGCTTCTCTGCATCTATTGATATAATCATGTGATTTTTCTTCTTTAGCCAGTTGGTGTGATGAATTGCATTAATTGACTTAGTAATACTGAACCAAGCTTCCATACTTATCATAAATTTCACTTGGTCGTATAGTTATTTTTATAAATTGTTGGATTTGATTTGCTAATATTTTTGTTAAGTATTTTTGCAACTATGCCCATGAGAGATATTGGTTTGTAGTTTTCTTGAGATGCCTTTGTCTGGTTTTGAGATTAGGACAAAGCTGACCTCATGGAAAGAGTTAGGGAATATTCACTATTTCTGTCTTCTGAGAAAGATTGTAGAGAAATCGTTTATTTTCTTCTTTGAATATTTGGTAGAATTTGCTAGTGAACTCTTCTGGGCCTGGTGCTTTCTCTTTTGCAAGCTTATTAATTACTGATTCCACTTCTTCTTTTTTTTTTTCTTTTTTTTTCTTTATATATGAAATTTATTGTCAAATTGGTTTCCATACAACACCCAGTGCTCATCCCAAAAGGTGCCCTCCTCAATACCCATCACCCACCCTTCCCTCCCTCCCACCCCTCATCAACCCTCCGTTTGTTCTCAGTTTTTAAAAGTCTCTTATGCTTTGGCTCTCTTCCACTCTAACCTCTTTTTTTTTTTTTTCCTTCCCCTCCCCCATGGGTTCCTGTTAAGTTTCTCAGGATCCACATAAGAGTGAAACCATATGGTATCTGTCTTTCTCTGTATGGCTTATTTCACTTAGCATCACACTCTCCAGTTCCATCCACGTTGCTACAAAAGGCCATATTTCATTTTTTCTCATTGCCACGTAGTATTCCATTGTGTATATAAACCACAATTTCTTTATCCATTCATCAGTTGATGGACATTTAGGCTCTTTCCATAATTTGGCTATTGTTGAGAGTGCTGCTATGAACACTGGGGTACAAGTGTCCCTATGCATCAGTACTCCTGTGTCCCTTGGATAAATTCCTAGCAGTGCTATTGCTGGGTCATAGGGTAGGTCTATTTTTAATTTTCTGAGGAACCTCCACACTGCTTTCCAGAGCGGCTGCACCAATTTGCATTCCCACCAACAGTGCAAGAGGGTTCCCGTTTCTCCACATCCTCTCCAGTATCCATAGTCTCCTGATTTGTTCATTTTGGCCACTCTGACTGGCGTGAGGTGATACCTGAGTGTGGTTTTGATTTGTATTTCCCTGATAAGGAGCGACGCTGAACATCTTTTCATGTGCCTGTTGGCCATCCAGATGTCTTCTTTAGAGAAGTGTCTATTCATGTTTTCTGCCCATTTCTTCACTGGGTTATTTGCTTTTGGGGTGTGGAGTTTGGTGAGCTCTTTATAGATTTTGGAGACTAGCCCTTTGTCCGATATGTCATTTGCAAATATCTTTTCCCATTCCGTTGGTTGCCTTTTAGTTTTGTTGGTTGTTTCCTTTGCTGTGCAGAAGCTTTTTATCTTCATAAGGTCCCAGTAATTCACTTTTGCTTTTAATTCCCTTGCCTTTGGGGATGTGT
>NW_024419868.1:0-23996 GCF_014898765.1 Herpailurus yagouaroundi
CTATAAAGGAACAACAGATGGCTCAGGGCAGGAAAGGCCCTCAGGAACACTTGGGCCAGCCTGTGTCCAGGCAGGAACAATGACCAAGCCATGGGGAAGCCAAAAACAGGGCCTGACCTCCTGCCTTCCCATCCCAGGCCCTGGCCAAGCCCCAACATGGCCTTCCTAACCCTTTCCTCCATTTGTGACCATACTGGGTAAACATGTCACTCTCTAGATGTGACACTCACCTCCCACCTACAACCAGCTTGGGAAAGGTGCTCAATGCAAGGCCTCTGTAACATGATCCAACAGAAGGTAGATATCAGGACATGTCCGTGAAACAGAGAACCATCTGTCCTGGTGTAAATTCACCTGGTGGGGAATGGGAGGGCCCTTCCCAGATGTCAGTCTCTCAGTGCAACTGTCTGCCTGTGGTGCATGTTTTTCTGTTCAAGCATCTGTGAGCACCTCTAGGCCTGTGGATGTCTTTGTGTGTTACTCCCTCACCAGGTCTCTCATTCTCACCATTATCTTTCTCTGTGTGCTAGAATTTATACGCAGATCACTCTCTCATGGATGTGCCTATGTGTATGTACTCCTCATACATAGAAGTCTGTACATCAATGTGTGTGTGCACGCGCGCATGCACAGGCGTGCGTGCGCGCGCGCACACACACACACACATGCATATCTCGGTTGTCCTCATTCTAAATGTTACTATTTACTTTTCCATTTTTACTTTCTCCCACTCAGTCTTTTTCTCTATCATATATGTCTTTCTTTGTGTATCTCTATCTAAACACCTATTTCTCTGCTGATTTGTCTCCTTATCTCTCATTCTAGCCATTGTCCTTTCTGGTTGTCCTCACCCCACCAATTCTGCCTCTTTTTAATTCCCTCTATGCCAACTTCTCCCAGTCTCTTTTGGTGTTCCTTCTCTCCATGGGCTTGTCTCTGTATATCCCTCTGTACGTGTTTCACTATGTCTTCTTCTGTCTCCCTGTCTACATCCCTAACCCCTCTCTCTATCTTTATTTCTCTATGAATATACATCTATCTCATCATAGACATGTTTGTATATTTGTCTCCTTCTATGACTGGATATGTGACTGTGTCTGAGGGTTAAGTGTATATGGGCACGTGTCTCTCTGTGCCTCTATTCGTTTTGCAGGGAGCAAAGTTGGGATGAGTGTATAGGAAGAACCTGGTTTGCATATATTTTGCCTCTGGGTCTGGATATGTTTGCACAAGTATAGATCTGTACATGTATTTGTGGACCTGCATGTGTTCACAGGTGTGTGTGTGTGTGTGTGTGTGTGTGTGTGTGTGTGTGTGTGTTCCTCCATGTCTACTTCTTTGTTCCTGGCTCTTTCCATGTGTACCTCCCTCTCAGTCTCTATCCCTGTATCTGACTTTCTCATTCTTTCTTTGGTATGGAGGTCTGTCTCTCTAGATGCATGGAGTGTCTAGCCCTCTTATGTGTCTTTCTGCAGGTCTCTGTGCACATGTCTGTCTCTATGTTGCTTCTGGTATCTTTTTGTTTTCATTATCTCCCTCTCTTTACATGCCTCTGTCATTTAAATCCATCTTTCCTTTCTACTCCCCACCAATCCCACCATTTCCCAGTTCTTTTTCTAGGTCTATTCTGGTCTGTATATCTATACCTTTTTCTCAGTGTCCAACTCTCTCCAATGTCTTTCTCTCTTGGCTTTACTTCCTCTCCCTGACAGTCTATCTCTTTTTCTCTCAATTTCCCTATTCTCTCCCCAT
The DNA here is from genome assembly GCF_014898765.1 of Herpailurus yagouaroundi. Taxonomy (NCBI): domain Eukaryota; kingdom Metazoa; phylum Chordata; class Mammalia; order Carnivora; family Felidae; genus Herpailurus; species Herpailurus yagouaroundi. Next base: position 1,753 of record NW_024419868.1, read on the forward strand.
CATCCTTCCTTTAGTGCCCTGGGTTCCATACAGGCCCAAGTTTGAGCATCAGCCTACCTTGCCTCACACAGGGTTGATCCCCACAAGTCCCTTTCCCTTATCTGGGCCTCAGTGTTCTTATCTGTAAAAGAGATATGTTCACCCCTCCCTCCCCCAATAGTTCTGGTAGGATGAGATGGCACCAACACCAAGCATAGCCCTGTGTATTTGGTCCATAGCTCTAATACTCAATGCATGGTGGTGATTCTTCCTACATTCACCAATACATATCACAAATCACAAAACCCTTCCTGAACTGCTCCTCTCTTCCCCAGAAGGGTAACGTGAAGCTCCCAGAGTCCTTCACCCAGCAAATCCCCTGCCCAAGGAAGGAGCCTGAGCCCCATGACCTCCCTCTAGGCCTTACCCACAACACCCACACGAATATGGGTGTGCACTTCACCAAGGCGGCAATAATTCCCCAAAACCCTCATGAGGTTTTCAGCTCCAAAGCAGGCTTTGCTTTTCAGCAGTGACTCAGAGGCTTGATCCACTGGCACAGTGCAACGATTCTGGAAAATGAGGGGTTATTACAGAAGAGGCATCAGGTGGGAAATGTGGTCTGAGTCTAGATCTCCAGCTTTCAGTGAAACTTTCAGGGCCACCTCCCTGTGATCACCAAGATCCCCAAGGCTGAAACTGAGGGCTTCTCACACAGGTCCTGAATACCTGACATTTGCCTGCTTGCACAAGGCCTCTTTCTCCACTGTCACTGCATCTTCAGTCTTCTCTGTCCCTCCCTCTCTCTAGACACACAGATCTCTTGCCTCCTTCAGCAGGGGAAAGATGGCATCCTGGCCTCTAGTCAAGCCAGGTTTGAATTCCAGCTCTGCCTCTCACAGGTGTGTGTGCATCAAATCCTGCTCCCCTTCTCTGGGCCTCAGTGCCCTCATCCACAAAACAGGTAAACTACCTTCCCTGCCTGTGCTGGCAAAATAGTGCCTGGCCCATAGCCTACTTTCCCTTGATCCCTCACATAGGACAAAGCCACTCCAGCCTCCAACTCCTTACTCCTGATGCCCTTCCATCTCTTCCTCTTTCCTTACTCACCCAACACAGCAATGCAAAATAGGAATTAAGCTAAATATCCATCAGTAAGAAATAGGTTAAGGAAATATATCCTTAAAGTGGAATACAAATGAAAGAGAGATGTCAGAAAAGGATGCTCACCACGTTTTTTTGCCATAAAGAAGGCCAAAAATTATAAATGAGATATCAGGTTTCTCCCAAATGAGTAAAGATTAAAAGGTTTAATGATATCAAATGTTGGAAAGGATGTAGGGAAATAAGCCCTCACACATTCATCTACCCCAGTGGTAGGTAGATAAATTGGTATAGCCACTAGAAGAGAGGCAATTTGTCAGTGTCTGGGAAAATGTAAAATACATAAAGTATATGACCTAGCCATTCCACCTCTTAGTACCCAACCTATACAAACACTCACCCACCAGCCAAGATAACATGGGCAAGGGTGTGTGTTAAAGTACTGCTTAGAATGATTAAAAATTAGAAACTAACTTTATTTAGCATATGAAAAGTACACCTCTACAAAAAATTTGCCACAAAAAAAAGCAAGCCCCAGGATGACACATATGAATGACACTTCCAAACACTTCCTTATCTATTTCTCTCTATATATACATCTACATATATATATAAAACAAAGAAAAACATCTGAAAAAACAGCCACCAAGCTAACAATGGTGGTTACCTCTGGGTATGGATAAAGGAAATTGGAATTAAGGATACTGATGAAAAGTTACTTAACCTGTCTATAATTGCTTTTATTTTTTCTACTTTAGGAAATTCTGCACCTAGTGCAAAACTGAAAACACGTCCCGCAACACTCAGTTTCTCTCCTCAGAAGCAACCATGTTACTATAATACTTTAACATTTTACAACAAAACTGTGTTTCTGTGTTAATGATATAATTAGAAAGTAGTGTGATTTGTGTTAAACAGAAAAACAGAGACATTTTTTTAAAAGTTAACAAATAGTTAGCTATATTTTCCAAATTTTCTAGGGACAGTATGTATTATCCTTACATATGGGGAAAAAAAGACTTTCCAAAAATCTAAAATATAGAAAGGAGTAAAGTGAAACAAATATTAAAAAGTCATCTAGTAAAGCAAAAAGCTCAAAGTTGAGGCCCAGTTCAATTACTAAAGGGCTGGAAGCCATAGTCCAAGTTATGACCCTCCAACCCTGGCCCCAGGCTACCCTGAAAGAGGCTAAATGCCCCTAGCTCCAGCTTACCAGGTTTTTGACCTGATGCTGTGTGCTGGCCTTGAAAGCCACCGTTGGCAGCTCATTCCGAAGGTAATCAAGCCACTTCTCCACAACCTCTTTGGGGACCAAGTCTGGGGAAAATAGAAAAACATAAGACTTAGTAAGGAGAACATCACTTTGATGGCTCACTCCAAATATACATCCACCCACACCAAGGCTAGGCCCACCTCCTGCCAACAGATGTCTCTCCCTCACCCTACCAGTATCTGTCCAGTTCCCAGGTTAGAATTAGAAAGGACAATTTACTCTAGGGGACCAGTTGGCCCTCCCTGAGGGGACCTCTGTCCCTTAGGGAAAAGGGGCAAATTAACTGTTTGGTCCCAGATGCCTTCCTTCCAAGCAAGGCTTCCTGAAGATTGTGTTTCCCATCCTCTCTGTGGATCATTCTAGGTTGGGCCAAATGTCAAGAATAACTCTGAAGAGAAGATGGCTACCATTTGTAGAGTACTAACCATGCACATACCAAGCATTTTATCATGAATTCTCACAACAACCCTATGAGGCTGGAACAATCACAGCCCACTATACAGCTAGAGAAATGGAAGCTCTCAGGTGACATGACTTGTCCAAGATCCTAGTGAAAATGACAGTACAACTGAGATAAGACTCAGATCTCAGTGACTCTTGAGTCCATGTGATCTTGTGCCCTAGTCTTTGGGTTCCAGCTTAGGGTAGACAGGAACTCTCCCAACTTCTGTTATACGGTGTGTGTGTGTGTGTGTGTGTGTGTGTGTGTGTGTGTGTGTGTATCTTTCAACAATTAACTTTACCTCTCAGATTCCCGGCTTTAAAAACTGGATAAGAATTCCTACTTTGCAAAACTGTTATAACTACCCTTGAGTTGCTGAGTCTCAGGGTCTGGTTGGAGCTAGTCTTTCAAGGTTTGGTCCCTGCCCTGCCTTATCCAATTCTGCCCAACACCTACCAATCTTGTTCAAGACCAGGACCAGCTTCTTGTTGCCTTCTGCCTGCAGGACAGCCTCCTCCATTTGGAAACAGCGACAGCCCAATGGGTCTCTGGCATCCAGGACTTCCAGAATCACATCAGAGTATTCCACCACCTTCAGAGCAGAGGACAGAGGATGAAGGCAAGGAAAGCATTGAGCATCAATCACAAAGGCCCAGGAAAGAAAAGGTCTCCGTCTCAGTCAGGAAAAACAGAAATGGAGAAGAGATGGGACAGGATTGGTGTCCTCCCTAAAGAGCCTTAAGAAATGGGTCCCAATACCTTACGGAACTCCTTGTAATAAGCCTTCCTTGTAGCCTCATCATCCAATTGAGGAAACATATTTAATTCCTGCAAAACTTCCTCCTAAAGGGAAAAAAACAGAGAGAGAACGGTCCAGGGAAGAAAGAGGGAGTGAAAGTCAGGTCTTCGGAAACCATGACAGGCTGAGGGAGCCATGGGAATCCCAGCCCACCAAAGAGTAACTCTGACTAGCCAATAAAGCTGGGAACTGAAAGAATGGATAGAGCTACATGGTGCATGTATGTGCCTGTGTGTAAGTATGTGCTCAAGTACTAGCTAGAGACCTGAGTATGCATCTGTGTATGTAAGGAAAGAATGTGAGAGGGAGGTATAAGTGAGAAAAACAACCTGTGGGGGGAACATGGGATGGAAGAAGCAAAATATGCACTTTATGTTAGAAAAGGAACTTTGAATTGGAAAGTGCATATTCTGTGAGATGAGAATACGTGCCAAAAGGGCAGTAAGAAGTCCAAGAAGGAAGATGGCACCCCCCTCACACGCACTTTTCTGTTAACACTTCCTTCACACTTATACCTTCTCTCCCCCACTGTCCCCTGGTCTTAGGTCTCCCTTCTCCTACTCCCAGCCCCATATTTGGGTTCCAGCTTAGGGGTTTTCCAGTCACAGATAAGGCTCGAAATGGCCATCTGCCTCCCTCTCATCCCTCCCTTCTTCCCTTTCCACAGTTTCCCATCTTCACTGCACTAATTCCCTACTTCCCCTCCAACAATCTCACATCTTCCTTCTTTCCCTTTCAAGATGCTTCTGAGCAAACCCAAACCAGTCTGACCCAGAAGCAAAGGCTGCTCTCTTACCTTGTGCTCAAACTCCTCCTGGCGTTGCAGGGCATCCTGACAATAGCTCTCGATGGTCCTACGTCTGTGTCTCTCTTGCTCCCGTGCAGCCTGTTGCTTCTCCCTCATCTCTTCAACCTAACAAGTGAACACACACAGGACTACAGCTGACTAGATCTGTAGCCTAAGGGAGGGATAGGAGACCTCGAATAACAAGGAGCAGGTGACAGAGGGAAGAAACAGTGTTGATATGGCAGAGGTAGGAGGAACAGGGATACAGGGAGAAAACAGATATAACAGCAGGGGATAAGGGGCTTGAGAGAAAGGAAACAAGAGATGAAGGAAGGGAAAGTGTGGCAGAGAACAAAAGAAAGAGGGCATGTGAAGCTGAGAACATGTTCTGGGAAAAGGGAACCAATTAAGACCAGAGTGAGAAAAGAGAACAAGCTCCTGGGATGCTCCATCATTTAAAGAGCAAGAAAATGAAGCAGCAGCCAAGGAGACTGGAAAAGAGGAAGGAAGACATCTAGGAGAGTGAAATGACAAGAAAGTCAAAGGGAGGGTGTTTCAAAGAAAGCATGGTCTCAAATCCTGAGAATTCAGATGAGATGACAGAAGGAAACTATCCATGAGTGTGATGTCAGAGAATGAGCAGACAGTGAGGCTGACAGGATTCAGTGGAGCAGCAGGGCAACAATGGACTGGGAGGTGAGCAAATGGAGACACTTAAATAAAGTATCAAAGTGACTACCTTCTCTTCTTTATTCTGCAAACAGCCTCAACAACCCTAACAACTCTGGTCTTTGCCCTTCCCTTCACCACTTCTGTGGACCTGGCAGTCAGGACAGGCCCTCTCTCTCCCCCAAGGTCAAGGGCTTACCCTCTTCTTCTTTAATTCAGCCTCCCGACTGGCATGATCATTGGAGTGAACAAACTGGGGAGCAGAGGCTACTTTGGAAGCTGCTTTCTTTCCATTCTGCTTTGTAGGCTGGTCACCGCACAAGAGGAAACAATCAAACAGAGCTAATGAATCCATGGAAATCACCCATCCTGGAGGGTTGCTCAAAAGTAAGCAAAAAGAAAGGCTCCTTTCCCACAGGTCTGCCCATCTGGCTCGAGAGAGACCCTCCCTCTCCTAGGCGGGGGTTGACTGAGGAACCCCAGGAAAGGTGGAGACAAATGGAAAAGTTTCTCAATTAAAGGCCAAGAGAAATGCTAAGTAGCTCTCAAAGTGTGGTTCTTGGACCACAGCAGTGACATAACCTGGGAACTTGTTATAAATGTAAATTATGGAAGGCCATGACAGACCTACTGAATCAGAAACTCAAGGCTGGAGGCTAGCAATCTGTGTTTAAACCAGCCCTCCAGTTAATTACCCAAAACTAAAAAAGTGTGAGAACTTTAACACACTAAAATTTAAGAACAGTGCTCTGGACCATCTTACTTGTCTACACCTTTCCTAGCAGGACCAGGATCTGGAGCCAAAGATTATATTTTGGCCTCCCTCCTCAACAAGAGCAATTGGGACTTGGGAACCAGACATACTCAAGTTCTAGCTGTGCTACCTTGAACCTAGGAACTTTCTCACTAAGGCTGTTTCCTCATCTTAAAAATGGGACAATGGCAATCCCTACACCAGGGTAACTCAAGCACAAAGCAGTACATGGCTTGTGGTGGAAACTTAATAAATGCTGACTCTGTACTGCAGCCAACCAGAGAGGGGGGAAAAGCCATATCCTCTAATTCCAATGTGGTGCTCTCTCTGGAATGATCCAACATCTACTGGCATTTGTAGGCCCCTTCCAGGGCAGGCAGTCCTGAACTACCCACAACAATGGGTACAGCTTACCTGAGGGTGGAGCCAACTTACCTTCTTGCAGCCTTTGGAACCTTTACCTGGTTTTTTATTTTCTACAAAAGAAAAAAAAAGCCATTATCCACCTACCCAACATCTGTTTATACCTTAATCAAAGTCAAGTCACTGGGAACCTAAGGAGGACTCAGATACTATGTCTGTCCAGGCTCAGAACAAGAAAGACATGAAGATGGCAGCAACAGGGCCAGAGGAAGTAATGGATAAAATATTTGAGGCATTATTTTAATGCAAACTGAAATAATGCTTATGGGAATTCTGTGAAAAGTGACCTGAGTGCATGCTTGACTCCTCTCTCTCCCCTAAGTTTTGGCTGGGGGCAACTCACCAATTGCCACACCAATCTGAAGTTGGGCACTGACAGCATGGGAAGGTAATCTGAGGAGTCCCAGGTGGCTAAGCCAAGGCATATACCCTCAGCACACAGGGAGAGAACTGTTCCTTCCTGCTGATCCTGCTCTGGCCATTACCTCCAAAAGGACTTGCCCTATTTAGCCAAATTGAGGCCTCCATAAGGAAGCGAGAGCTCACCTTCTTCAATCACATCTGAACAAAGCCCAAAAACTTAAGAGGCCTCACCCTCTTCATGAGAAGTCCCATCTGTCATCCTCTTCACCGCTGGCCTCTTGAGAAACAATGGCTTCCTAATTCTTACCACCTGCAAGGGAGCTAAAGGAATTCCTAAAGGGGGAAGTTCTGGAAGGTCAGGATATATACAAACAAATATAGGGGCAGCTTGGGATTACCAGAGAGAGGCTCCCCAATCACATAAGGTGGTTCACACCAAAGCAGAGTTAACAAAGGAAACAGAGAATTTAATACTATTGTAAATTCTTAAGGAGATTCAAGAAGATACTTCAAAAGAACTGTAAGAAAAAAAATTCCCAAAATTTAATATTAAATAAAAATTCAATAGATGTAGTGAAAAACAGCACAGACATCATTAACAACCAAACTAACAAGCTGGAAGATCAAGGGAAGAGCTTGCTTAAAACAAAACTCTAAAGAAATGGAAATTATGGGTAAAAATACAAAATGGAGAATAGACTCAGGAGAGCTAATATCTAAATAACAGGAGTTTCAGAATGAGAAAAAGGTATAAATGAGAGGCATTTGTTTTTTTTAAATGATAGATGAAAGTTCCTTAAATTGAAAATAGGCTTGAGGTTTCAGATTAGAAAGACTCATGAAGCACCAAGATTAACAAAAAAAGACACATCATAGGCATACTCTAATGAAATTTCTCAACTCCAAGGATAAAGAGAAAATCTTATAAACTTCGAAACAGGAGTTTCCAAAGAAGTGAAGAGAAGCAGACAGCCTTCTCAAATCTACAACTCTGAACATTTAAGACAGAAAAACAATTACAAAGTTCTGAAACAAGACACAAGCTGAATACCTATACCTAACCTTCTTTTACATGAAGGTAAAAGACATTTTCAGATGTGCAAAGATTAGTAGCACCTGAATTCGTGTAAAACTATAGCTGACCCTTGAACAACACAAGTTTGAACTCCATGGATCCACTTATACAGATTTTTTATATAAATACAGTGCAGTACTGTAAATGTGTTTTCTCTTCCTTATGATTTTCTTAACATTTTCTTTCCTCTAGCTTCCTTTATTGGAAGAATACAGTATATAACACATTCAACAAAATACATGTTAATTGACTGTTATGTTACTGGTAAGGCTTCTGGTCAACAGTAGGCTATTAGTAGTGAAGTTCTGGGGGAATCAAAAGTTATGTGTGAATTTTTGACTGCATAGAGGCTTGAGGCCACTAACCCCCAAGTTGTTCAAGGGTAAACTATACTTGAGGAAGTAAACCAGTAAAAATAAAAATTAACTCAGATAAAGATCTCAAGCTAAAGGAAACAAATAATAGTGGGCAGAAAATCTATTAAAGCTTTAAGTTGAAAAAATAACAGAAAAACCATTAAATCTTTTAAAACGCTACTAATGTAGCTAAGAACTGTAACACATATTTAGAAAAGATTTTTAAAGTCCAGGAAGCATATCATAAGGAAATAGCTCAGCATCAAAGTATCAAATCATTTCAACAAAATCCTGGAATCAAGCAATAGGGGTTGGAAAAGCAAAATCATGAAAGCATGCTTAATGTCTTACTTTGGAAGGGCAGGATAAAAATAGTTATTATTTAATTTTGGTAAAGTGACAGAGATATTCAAGTTTAATTATGTTTGATATAAACATGAATGCAATTACTACCATAACCTTAATTACTGGTGGAGAATTTTTTTGAGCTTGGAAAGTAAATAAATAAGAGACTAAGAGGAAACAAACAAAAAATATAAAATAATATGGCAGAAATTAGACCAAACATATTAGTTACCATGATGAATGTTAATGGATCAAATGTCCCTGTAACAACAACAACAACAACAACAACAACAACAACACCTCAAGTCTCCTTTTCTTTCAAAGTACTCATGTTGCAATGAAAAGAATGTGAGGTTGGGAATGAACCAGGACTGGCCATTTTACTCAACAATTTCCATCTGCCTAACTTCCCTAGAAACTGGGGCCCTGTGCTGGATACAGGCACACAATAAAAGAAAATATATCACTTAGTGACGGGGAAAACATCTGCTTCAGAAGGGAGAAGGAAGGCAGGAAGAGAGAATGCAAAGTGAAGAAGAAAGGAAGGACACAGTCATCACTCACAGCACCGCAGCACTCAAGGAGCCATGGTTAACCTGTCTTGTAACAGCTTCAGAGAGAAAACAACTATCACTTTGTAGACAGCCAGAACCAGACCTAGGTTTCCATTCTGGCTCAACAGCTACCTAGCTACATGACCCTGAAGAATTTTCTTAAGTCTCTGTAAGCTTCAACTTTTCCACCCACCACTACTTAAAGGCAGATCTCTCACCCTAATTCTTCCAACTCTCCTTGGAAACAATTCCCCAACCTTCTGCCTTAATGGAGACTCAGCTCTCCTGCTTCACCTTCCTACCTCTGGAAAGGTGGCTGTTGTTTCCTCAGGTACACGAATACTTTGTGGGCCAACAGGTGGAGGAGGTGTCCTCTGGACTCACCATTGCCAAACTAAAACTACTTCTCCTTCTTGTTAAAACAAAGAAATGAAAAAAAGAGGGGGGAAACCCTGCTCTTTTTGAGACTGCTACTATCCCTGTCACCTATGAGTCACTTTTCCTCATTTATTGACACACCTGGCACATAGCTTTACTTTCAATCTGACTCCTGTCATCATCAACCTGGGTAACTTTGGTGACCCCAGGGCCCCTGCCAATATGGGTTTCACACTTCCTCGACATCCCCACTCCATGAAGTCACCTGCCTACCCACTGCAGTGGTGATGCCTATGATCATCATCTGTAACTGACTGGACTTCACATAGCAGTCTCAAACATCCCTCTCAGTCATCTTCAAGCTCATTTGTTCACCCCCTAGAGTCTTCCAAAGTGAAGTCTCCACTCTATTCCTTATTCATCAGCCATACCCCTACTCTCCCTCCCTGCGCAGCACACATTCATCTGTCATTACAATGGATTACATACCTGTGCCACCAGCCACAGGCAGCTATAAATCTTTTAATGTTTATTTATTTTTGAGAGAGACAGAGACATAATGCGAGTGGGTTAGGGGCAGAGAGAGAGGGAGACACAGAATCCGAAGCAGGCTCCAGGCTCTGAGCTGTCAGCACAGAGGCCAACACGGGGCTCGAACTCACGAGCTGTGAGCTCATGACCTTAGCCAAAGTCAGACACTCAACTGACTGAGCCACCCAGGTGCCCTGGCAGCTGTAAATCTTTTAAATGACAAAACACATCCTCCTTTTTAATAACCATTCAAAAATGTACAATTAAAATTGTATTTAACCACTCCTTGTAGGGCTCCTCAATAACCTCCCCAGATTTAATCATTATCATTACCATTTGGGTCCAAGGTATGACTGAGAGCGAGGGTGGCTGCACCATGAGGCACCTCCCCTATCTTCCACTGCAGTCATTCCAGTTAGTATGATCATTACTTTAGCTGCAATTTACCAAAGTCTGTGTTTTGTGAATACATGTAAAGGTTTTGTTTAATATTCACCATTTTTCCCACTCAGGTAGAACAATATGATTGTTCTGTAACAGGTAATAAGTCATATGGTTCCAAACTAAAAAGGTGTATTTTGAAAGGTCTTCCACACTTGTCCCTAACCACTGCACCTCCTCACTGCAACAAGAAACCACTTTATCAATGCAAATGCAAATATATATAATCTTATTTCCCCCCATTTGCTCCCACTGACAATAACATAGTATGTCCTCCTGTTGACAACTTGCTTTTTTCATTTAACAAATAAATATTGGAGATCTCTTCATCTAATATTTTTCCATACAATATTCTCTATATATAATCTTTCCATATAATACTTCATTTATTTTTTATTATAATACTTCATTTCTTTTAAACTGCTAGGGTTCTTTTGTATGCATACACTCCACTTCATTTAACCAGCTAATTATTGTCTTTTCCATCAGTATCAATAATTTTATTATCATCTGGTATTTGATATTCTTTTTTTTTTTAATTTTTTTTAACATTTATTTATTTTTGAGACAGAGAGAGACAGAGCATGAACAGGGGAGGGGCAGAGAGAGAGAGGGAGACACAGAATTGGAAGCAGGCTCCAGGCTCTGAGCCATCAGCCCAGAGCCCGACGCGGGGCTCGAACTCACGGACCGCGAGATCGTGACCTGAGCTGAAGTCGGACGCCCAACCGACTGAGCCACCCAGGCGCCCCTGGTATTTGATATTCTTAAAAGTATAATTAATTTTGTTCATTTTTCTTGTGTTGAAAAAAATTATTTACTTTTGGTATTCACGTAACCACAGTCTGATTCTTGTTGAAATTTTTGTGTGATATATAAAGTAAATGTACTGAATTTTTTTTCACCAGGCCCACAGAGGCAGGGCCACCATTCACACAGAATATGGGGTCACTGGGTTGCATAATTCTTGTCCAGTCTATAATGTCATTTTCTATGTGGATACAGCAAGATAAAGGCAGGAAGCACAGAACCAAACCTGCCTTAATGCTCTTGCCTTCCCTCTTATAAGGGAGAGTCCATGCATCACATTTGTCTTCTCTCTCTAGGCTATAAAAGAATAGTGGTAGGAGGAAGAATTGAGTTAGCACACTGAGACATTCTAGTGCCTGGCACACAGTAAGTACCAAACAGCTATGCCTGGTCATGCTGGGTCCTTTGGACACAAACGAAATGTGGGTGAGAAGTTAACAGCACAGTGTAGGAGACAGACTCGATCATACAGTGTCAATAGTTCCAGTTCCTGTGGGTGCAGATGGTAGAAACCAAGGGAGGAGCTTAATGGGAGAGCTTCCTAGAGTAAGTGATGTGTAAGTTGAAATCTGAAAAACAAGCAAGGATTATCCAGTTGAAGAATGAGGAAAAAGGGAGGAAAAGAGTCTCAAAGGCAGAAAGAACAACAATTTGTCTCCACTGTCTGGTATATACTACTATTCACCTCAGATCAAGTCACTTAACCTTGTTGAGCCTGTTTCCTCAACTGTAAAATGGGAATGGGAGATAAGGGGAACACTACCTCCAAGAAGTTGGTAAGACAACAATGATACCATACATAAAAGACAAGACTAAACAATTTGGTATATTTGACACATAATATTACACTAGTTTCAGGTGTACAACATAGTGATTCCACAAAACAAGTCTATGTCTATGCATTATGCTATGCTCAACACAAGCATAGCCACCATCTGTCACCATACAATGGTACTACAGTACCACTGACTATATTCCATGTACTGTACCTTTTAATTCCATGACTTATTTATTCCATAACTGAAAGCCTGTATCTCTCACTCCCCTCACCCATTTTGCTCATCCCCTCATGCCATACTGAGCATTTTTTAAAAACAGAACTACCCTATGATCCAATAATCACATTTCAGAGTATTTACCCAAAAAATACAAAAACACTAATTCGAAAGGATACTTGCACCCCAATGTTTATAGCAGCATTATCTACAATACACTAGCCAAATTGTGGAAACAGCCCAAGTGTCCATCAACTGATGAATGGGTAAAGATGTAATGTATATATACAATGGAATATTACTCAGCCATAAAAAAGAATGGAATCTTGCCATTTGTAAAAACATGGATGGAACTAGAGTATAATGCTAAGCAAAATAAGTCAGAGAAAGACAAATACCATATGATTTCACTCCTATGTAGAATTTCAGAAACAAAACAAATAAGCAAAGTTAAAAAAAAAAGAGACAAACCAAGAAATAGACTCTTGGGGCACCTGGGTGGCTCAGTTGGTTGAACGTCTGACGTCAGCTCAGGTCATGATCTCACAGTTCATGAGTTTGAGCCCCACACTGGGCTCTGCACTGACAACACAGAGCCTGCTTCAGATCCTCCGTCTCCCTCTCTCTCTGCCCCTCCCCTGCTCTGTCTCTCTCTCAAAAATAAACACTAAAAAAAAAAAAAAGAAACAGACTCCTAACTAAGAGAATAAACTGATAGTTACCAGAGGGGAGGTGGGTTGGGGGCATGGGTGAAATAGGTGATGGGGATTAAGGAGTGTACTTGTCCTGGTAAGCACTGGGTGATATATAGAATTGTTAAATCACTGTATTGTACACCTGAAACTAATATAACCCTCAATGTTAGCTCTACTGGAATTAAAATTTTTAAAAGATAATAATTTTTTAAGTTGCCATGAAATACTACAAATATTCATTAAAGCTTAGCATTGAGAGGGGATAGTAAAAGAAACTCACTGTGTCTATGTTTCATCATGATGACTGACTTGAAAGCAGGTAGGTTCAAATCTGCAGGCTTTCGTCCTGTCAGAATGGAAGAAGAACCAATGTGAAGACAGAGAGGGGAACCACAATGCCACAAGCTCCCTTCTGAGCCCCCTGTAGGCAAAATGAAATGTTAAAGAACATGATAAGAAAGTCCTAACAACTAGAGGAACCAGAAGGGGCTATAATGGAGTTGGGGCCTGGTATAGCTGAATCTACACAGGGAAGGCAGCATCATACTACCCAAAAGGAGGCTATACCTAAACGCCTCTTCCTGGGTGGAGTCACTGCCTCGATGTATCAGATGGGGTCCTGGGCCCTCAATCCTCCATCCTGTAATATTATATACCCTAGTACTAAACTTCTCTATGCTGAGGGGAGAGGGTATACAAGGATGACCTGTTTCTGTATAGGATATTAATAGTACCTCTTTTCTCAAGTAGAGGGTTCTGATCTACCCTGGGAGTGGGGGAAAGAGAGATACCAGAAGTCTACCCTAGGGAAAAGGGACCTCAGAACAATACTTTTAATCTGTGTTTATGTTATACTGAGGCCAAGAGGTCAGTGAAAAATCTTGGGGGCGGGGAATCTATACCTGCATGTATGGGTTGGGATCAGTTCCTTAGTGAATGGGGGTGAGGAGATGCCTTCTGTTGTTCTACTATGGGGTGCAGAGCAACTGGGAAAACCAGCACAGTGGTTGTGTGCATCTCTGGTGCATGGGAGAGAAGTGAAGGGCTGTATATTTGTAAGTGGTCAGGGAGAAGTCCTGGGTCTCTTTGCCCTGCGGAGGGCTGGGGTGAGGGGAAAATGATGTGCCTGTTTCCACTACAAGGTGACATTAGTTGCCACACTAATGAAGGGGGGGAATCATGCAGCTTTGCATGAATGGGGTCTGCACTTTGCCTGTAGTGAGATATTCCGGACCCTTCCGTGGGAGGTGGGATGGGGGATGATGTGTTTATCTTTTAAATGGGTTGAAGTCAGCATTGTGCTAACACTGAAGGGAATAGGACCTCTAGTTCTCCGTACAGGAGTGGCGAGTAGGGACACAGCTATAAGTTCAGTGGATCAGCCCTTACACTTTGGGCAGGCAGGGGTGTCTGTGTTTTTATCCTGGATGGAGAAAGAGATCTGAGCTCCTCCACCTTGGGTATGGGGGGAGCCCATCTGGATCAAAGGTAGGATGATCGGTGATGTCATTGCCTCTCAACACTGCAGGGAGGGGGAGCTGCACCTCTCTGCTCCCTTGGGGGTCTCTCCTTGCTACATCTGGTGATTCTAAATCCTTGAGGGAAGAGTAGGAGAGGGATGATCTCTCAAATCTGAGCCCCTCTACCAGGGGACGGGGGAAGGCAGGCACCAGGGGCAGATCTGACAGCATTCCTGGGTTATGGTCTGTTTCTCTTCGCGGCGGGGCATTTGGGGAGCTGGGCCATTACAAATTCGGTAAACCAGTGCCTCCTTATGGGGTGGGGGGAGGAGTCAAGTCTTATTTTCCACAATGGGGTCTCACTCTAGCCAAGGTGAGGAAGATCTGCGTGTTCTCTAAGGGCTGAGAGGTATGCCTCAAACCACTGAGGAGGGGTGATCTAACATCTCTGCAGTAGCGGGGGCGGGGCTTCTGCAACTGGTTACAAGGGGGCTAGGCAGGGAAGTCCCCCAGCTCTTCTACCTCGGTATATTAAACGTTTCTGAGCTCCCCTGTACTGGCGGTCCAGCCAGGGTAGGCGGGAGTGGACGTGTGCAGAGGGAGTAATACACCAAAGCCTCTGTCCAAGGGGAACTGTTGCATCAAGGCGGATCTGTGTGCCTTAGCGCCGGTAAAGGCCCGAGTCGCTCAGCTTTTGGGGGAGGGAGGTATGTCTCTATAACCGTGGGATCGATGTCGCCACACGGAGACGCCTGTCTACCCTGAAGGGGTGCAGAATGGAGCCTCGCTATCCTGAAGAGAGGAGGGCACTCGATGCTTCTCCACACGTGAGGTCTGTGACTTTCTACACAGTATGTCCAGGGCTCTACATCTGCCTAGATGGGGTGAGGCCGTGCCCCTCTACCCAGCAAGAGTGCATTTGGGCACATGCCCATGTACGGAGCGATCCCTGTCCCTCACCTGGACCCTTCTACCCTGGATGAGAGCTGGTTCTCTACCTCTCTATTTCAAAGTGGAGGACGCCTCTAGTTTCCACCTCAAATACACTAGCCTTAACGCGCGGCTGGCTGGGAGAGCGCTCACAAGGAGAAAAGAGGAGAGTCGTCTCTTACCTCCACTTCCGGCGGGGATCAAAGAGGAGAGAATGGCACCACGATACGGTTGGTCGGCAGGCTGAGCTAACGCGGATAGGCTCCGACTTCCGGATCCCAGCCTTACGGCGCCGGTCCGCCCGCCTTGCTTCGGATTGACGGCTCGCGCTCGCCCATCCCTACTCCGCAGGCGCGCTGGTCCCGCCTCCCAGCTTCCCTGTGCGGTGAGAAAAAAGCCGAGAAGGGGTAGGCGGGGGACCGAGCGGCCGGGTCGACTAGTGTAGCCATATAACCTACTTGTAAGCCTAGAGCTTGTCCGATGACCTCTGCCTGGGCCCAAATATGCGTGTTCCCGAATTTTAGTAACCAAGCAATCACCATGACCGCACCATACAAGGGTGGGGGTCAGTCCCTTTGTCTACAAAGGAAGATGGCGACGGGATGGGTGTGAGAAAATGGCCGCCTAGGTCACATGTCTTGCCGAGTGCTCCCCACTTAAAAGCGACTTGGTTAGCCGTTCCCAACTTCTTCCTGGCTTGTAGGGTCCCAGACAAACCCTGAGGCAGCCGCTCCCAGCGCTTTCTGCCGAAGTTCAAATGCATGGGCAGGCCCAGGAGCTGGACAACTGGAAGCCTCTCCCACCCGTTTGCCCTCTTCTCCTCCTCCTCCTACCTCCTTATCTTTGGCCCCAGAGCGGCAAATGAAGAAAGGAATGAATGTATATCTCTGAAGTGGGTACAAATAAGGATTTCTTTAGAAACTATCTTGAGAAGCTCCTGACCTGGCTGGAGAATGAGGTCTCCCCTTAAAAATAGTAAATATTAGTCTGACAATGATTTCTTTGTGATAATTTAATTGCAGCCCCTTCTTTTCCTCAAACCTAAACTTTGGGTGTGGGGCCAAGTCCCCAGTACCTCGGGTGTGTATTCCTCCACCTCAAAAGTATCCAAGCAGAAACTGATTCCCTCTGTCTACTCCTACCCCTTACATATGCACTACTCATTGTGTCTTCTATCCTCTCGCCCTGGAGACACACAAAACTCTGCACCCCAAACCAGCCCTCACCACCTTGACCCTTCCCCCTGCATTAGCAAATTCTTCCTGTTTAAGACCTAACTCTGGTCACTTCTGTGAACTTTCACAGCTGAGTTAGAAACTCAGAACACCTTTCTGCACTTATCTCTTAATACTGTAATCATTTATATAGCTGCATCTCCACACAAATGGAAATGCCGCCTCACTTCCTGAGACTAGGGGCCATATATCTTCAAGACCTCAACAAGACCCAGCACAAGACTGGTACAAGGCAGACTTCAGCAAATATATGTGAAATGGGTGAGTTTATAGGCCTGCACCACAGATCAATGGAAAATGGACAATTTAGTAGATAGCACTGGGAAATTTGGCTCACCATAAAGAGAGAAATAAAACTGGATCCTGACTTATTTCCACATAAGATAGTGAAGAGTATCTTTGTCACCCACAACTGGGGAAACACTTTTTCAACAAAGTCCCAAATGTGCAAACTATAAGGGGAAAATGCAATGAAATCTTTGATAAGAATGAAAATTGGTGTTACTACTTCGGAAAACAATTAGCAAGTTATCCGGAATAGTTAAAGATGGGCCCTAGGACCCAGGAATTCTACTGGTAATGATGTATATAACCTCTAGACTCTTAGAGAAATTCTTTTTTTTTTTAATGTTTATTTTTGAGAGAGACAGAGACAGAGACAGGTGAGAGTGGGGGAGGGGCAGAGAGACACACACACACACAGAATCCAAAGCCCCCTCCAGGCACTGAGCTGTCAGCACAGAGCCCTACTCTGGGCTCAAACTCATGAACCACAAGATCATGACCTGAGCTAAAGTCAGACGCTTAACCCACTGAGCCACCCAGGTGCCCCTGTCCTAGAGAAATTCTTAAGCATATGCACAAGGAGGCATGTGCAAGAAAATTCATTGCATAACTGTTTGTAATAGAGAAGAAATATCAATCTAAAAGTTCACCAACAGAATGAATAAATTGTGGTACAGCTATACAGCAGCAAAAAAATGAAACAGATGCATATTTCAACCCAGATAAATTTCAAAAACACAGTGCTGAGATAAAATACAAATTGTAGAAGGATATGTAGATTTTTAAATAAATTTTTAAGTAATCTCTACACCCACCGTGGGGCTTGAACTTTTGACCACAAGAGATCAAGAATCAGATGCTTTCTTTACCGGCTAAGCCAGCCAGGTGACCATATATAGTTTTGGTTTTTTTTTAATCTATAAAACAATGCAGTGTGTTATTTATAGATTATATAAATATATAACCAATATTTTTAAGACAAGGGAATTAAATACCAAATGCAGAATTGTGATTAGGTCCAGAGAAGAAAACAAAGGAACAGAATGAGAGAGAGATACACAGAGGATTTCAATTGTTTATCCAATATTTTATCCAGGTAGTAAGTACATGGGTGTGTGTTATGTTATTATCTATACCTATTTGTATGCCTGAAATATTACATAATCTTTTTAGAAAGACTACAAGTATCTATAACAAAATTAATGATGGTTAAATCTAGGAGGGCTTGTCAGAACACTGATTGCTGGGCCCTAGTTTTGTTTCACTAAGTCTGGTAGGGCCCAGGAATTTGAATTTCTAACAAGTTTCCAAGTGATGATGATGATGAAGAAGAAAGAGGGGGAGGAAGAGGAGAATCATCTGCAGCTGCTGCTTGTCCAAGTACCATATTTTGAGAACTACTGACAGAGAAAATGAGCTTATTGGTGAATTTTGTTGTCTTTATTGTGCTTTTCTGTGTTTTCTATGTAGTCAATGAATATGAACTACTTTACGGAGAGGTTTTTGTTGTTTTGTTTTTATTTAATTCACCTTAATCTCTACTTCAAACTCTTATTTCCCGCCTGTAGGCATCCATTCTATGGTATTTTATGCAGATTTTTTCTTTATATGTGTTCTTGCAAAATATGTATTGCTGTTTTATGTTCATGTAATTCCCCCAAATTTTTATGTTTCACATTTTAAAATTCAGAACACTTGGGGCGCCTGGGTGGCGCAGTCGGTTAAGCGTCCGACTTCAGCCAGGTCACGATCTCACGGTCCATGAGTTTGAGCCCCGCGTCAGGCTCTGGGCTGATGGCTCAGAGCCTGGAGCCTGTTTCCGATTCTGTGTCTCCCTCCCTCTCTCTCTGCCCCTCCCCCGTTCATGCTCTGTCTCTCTCTGTCCCAAAAATGAATAAACGTTGAAAAAAAAATAAAAAAAAAATCAGAACACTTGAAAGAATAGTACAATGAAAACCCATATACCCTTAATATTTTGCCAGACTTGCTCTACTTCTCTTTTTATGTGTATGTATACATTTTCTTTTTTGATGAGCCATTTAAAAGTTGCAGGCAATGTAACACTTCACCCCTAAATACTTTGGCAACATCTACAAGAATAAGGACATTCTCCTATTCAACTACAATACCCTTATCATACTTAAGAAAATTTAACAACAATTCAATAATACCATCAAAGGTACCTTATATTCAAATTTTCAAATTGTGGCCAAAATATTTTTAGATCTAATCATTTTTGATCCCAGGATCTAACCAAATTTTATGCATTATGTTTGGTTGTTGTATTGCTTTAACTTCTTTTAATATAGAATAGTACTCCTATATTTTGTGTGTTTTGTATTCCACTAATGTTTTTGAAGAGTCCAGGCAGTTTCTTGCAGAATGTCCCACATTCTAAATTCATCTGCTCTTTTGACATGATTAGATTCAGGTTAAATATTTCCAGCAATAATCATTTGTTTCATATGGTATCACCTCAAGAGGAACATAACATCAGGTTGTGCCACTATGGAGGAAGCTTTATGTGTGCATTTTTATTTTATATAAACGGTATCTCGTTTCTTATTTTTTCATTTGGCTTTGTGTTTTTAAAGTCTATCCATATGACTGTGTACACATCCAATCCATTGCTCTACTTGCTCATGCTAACTACAGTGTGCCTTCCTATTTTCCTTGAATATTCCCCAGTGATGGACAGCAAGATTGCCTCCAGCTCCCTGATACCACAAATAATACTGTGATGAACACTCTTGTGCATGTCCCCTTATTGGCCTGTATGAGAATTTCTTTTAGAACATACACTCAGAACCAGAATGATTGCATCATAAAGTGTGCATGTACTTAGTTTGACTAAGAACATCCATACTGCTAGATGGTTCTCTGAGAGAGCTACACCAGTCCACAGTTTTACCATCGATGTACAAGGATTCCTGTGTCCCTACATGCTTACTAACACTTGACATTTTCCAGATTTCTAGTTTTTGCCAGTATAACAAGTATAAAGTAATATCTTATTTTTAGTTTGCATTTCTCTGATTACTAATGAATTTTTTAGCATCTCTTTATATGTGTGTTAAATGCCTCTTCTGTAAATTGCCTGCTTGTATAGTTGGCCCATTTTTTCCATTGAGATTCCTATCTTTCCTATCTATTTGCTAGAGTTCCTTATATAGTCTAGCTATTAGTATCCTATCAGTTTCAGACACTGCAAATATTCTCTCCCTATTTTAACTTTGTCCATGTTAACCTTTTTTTAAAAAACAGAAATGGTTATATAATCAAATCCATCAAATTTTTGCTCTATGGTTTTTGGTTTGGGGGTTTGATTTAAAAAGTATTTCCCTCCTCCCAGATCACAAAGATATTCTCCTACTTCTTTTCCCATTAACTTTATGGTTTTACCTTTCACCCTTAGGTTTTAATCTATCTAGAATCCACTATCATATGAAGTGATAAATAAGGATACAATTTTATTTTTTCTGCACAATGAGCCATGTTTCAATAATTCTTACTTTTTCACTGATTTGCTGTGCCACCTTTGTCACATATTATGAAACATACACACACAAATCTGTTTCTGTTCTTCTACTAATACTACCTTATTTTTGATACTTTGTAATATATCATAACATCTAATAGGGCAAGTACCTCCATTTAGTATTGTCTTAGCTATATCTCCACATAATTTTTAGAAAGTGTTTATCAAGCTCTTCAGAAATCCACCTGGAATTTTTATTAGAATCACACTAAATTTATAGATTAAATTGAGGGAGTTGACATCATCAAAATATTAACTCATCTTATCCAAGAACATGAAATATCTCATTTGTTCAATTCACCTATCTGGGTTCTTTATTAAGAATTTCAAGTTTTCTCTTTAGAATTTTGTGTTTTTACTAATTTAATTCCAAATTGCTTTGCAATTCTTCCTATTATTGTGAATATTTTAAATTTATTTCTTTTTGAATAAATAATAAACATAAATTTGAAAATCAAAACCATATAAAAATTATACTTTAAGAAGTGTCATTCTTGTCCATTCCACCTGGTTGCCACCATACACACCTCAGCAGTTACCAGGGTTTTTTTTTTCATTTGTTTTTTATTGAAGTATAATTAACATGCAGTGTTATATTAGTTTCAGGTGTACAATGTAATTATTCAACAATTCTATACATTCCTCAGTGCTTATTGGGATAAGTGTACTCTTAATCCCCTTTATCTATTTCACCCTTCCTCTCAGCCACCTTCCCTCTGGCAACCTCCAGTTTGTTCTTTGTATTTAAGAGTCTGGGGTTTTTGTTTGTTTGTCTCTTTTGTTTGTTCAATTGTTTTGTTTCTTAAATTCCACAGGTGAGTGAAATATAGTATTTGTATTTCCCTGAATGACTTATTTCACTTAGCATTATACCCTCTAGGTCTATCCATGTTGTTGCAAATGACAAGATCTCATTCTTTTTATGGCTACATAGTATTCCATTATGTGTGTGTGTGTGTGTGTGTGTGTGTGTGTGTGTATAAATAAGATGTTCTATGTATATATATATAAAGATATATATAAAGAAGATGTGAGATATATGTACATATATACATATATACATGCAAATATATATATATGTAACATGCAAATATATATACATACTGTGTATATATATATATATATATATATATATATTTATATATTTGTATTTATGCAGTAAAACCTTGGTTTGCAAGCATAATTTTTTCCAGAAGCATGCTTTTAATCCAAAGCACTTGTATATCAAGGTGAATTTCCCCATAAGAAATAATGGAAACTCAGATGATTTATTCCACAACCCAAAAATATTCATATAAAAATAATTACAATACTATAATATAATATAAAATAATAAAGAAAATACAAAATATAAAGAAAAATAAACAAATTAACCTGCACTTACCTTTGAAAACCTTAATTGCTGGTGTGAGAGAGACAAGAGAGAGGAGAGTTATTGCGTAAGACAGCTTTCACTATCACTAATGGAATCACTGCTGTCTATTGGCTCAATGAAATCTTTTTCTGCATGGGAGCCATTGTATATGCTCACATGGATGTTGACTACAGTCCAATATTAATAAATTCTTTTCATATACTGTATTTAATATAACTGGCAATAAGGCAGCAGAGGAAAGAGTCTATATCTGCAGGCAGCCTGACCTAGAATAAAGCAAAACATTCCTAAGCTTACTCATGTGGAAAAGCAAAGGACTGTCCATAGGTGCTTTGAAGTGACAAAAAATACACTGGTGCCGGTTGTGGGCACCTTCCAACTTTCTGAAAAATCACTGATTTCTGCCAAACACCATGGCCTGAAACTGAGCTGAGCATCCAAGCATGGGAGATGATCACCCACAACCCCACAGTGAGCACACGCAAGAGAGACGGACCATTAGCTCAGTTGTGATCATATGACATTTTGCATCACATACTACTCATATTGCAAGACATCACTCATTTATCAAGTTAAAATTTATTAGAAATGTTTCCTCCTCGGGGCGCCTGGGTGGCGCAGTCGGTTAAGCGTCCGACTTCAGCCAGG
>NW_024419868.1:24006-34720 GCF_014898765.1 Herpailurus yagouaroundi
CCGATTCTGTGTCTCCCTCTCTCTCTGCCCCTCCCCCGTTCATGCTCTGTCTCTCTCTGTCCCAAAAATAAATAAACGTTGAAAAAAAAATTTAAAAAAAAATAATAAATAAAAAATAAATAGAAAACATTAAAAGAAAAAAGATGTGAGTGGTGCCTGGGTGACTCAGTCAGTTAAGCATACAACTTCAACTCAGGTTATGATCCCACAGTTCATGAGTTCAGGCCCTGTGCTGACAGTGTGGAGCCTGGAGCCTTCTTCAGATTTTGTGTCTCCCTCTCTCTCTGCCCCTCCCCCACTCACACTCTGTCTCTCTCTCTCAAAAATAAACATTAAAATTTTTTAATAAAATAAAAAAGATGTGAGAATATATATCTCCATTCATCTATTGATGGACACTTGGGTTGCTTCCACATCTTGGCTATTGTAAATAATGCTGCAATAAACATAGGGGTACAGGTATCTTTTTGATTTAGTGTTTTCATTTTCTTTGGGTAAATACCCACTAGTAGAATTACTGGATCATATAATTCTATTTTTAATTTTTTGAAGAATCTCTATACTGTTTTCCACAGTGGCTGCACCAATTTGCATTCCCACCAATAGTGCACAAGAATTCCTTTTTCTCCACATCCTCCTCTCCAACACTTGTTTTTTCTTGTCTTTTTGATACTAGCCATTCTGACAGGTATGAGGTGATATCTCATTGAAGTTTTGATTTACATTGCCCTGATAATTAGTGATGTTGAGCATCTTTTCATAGGTCTGTTGGCCACCTGTATGTCTTCTTTGGAAAATGTCTATTCAGGTCCTCTGCCCATTTTTTAATCATATTGTTTTTTTCTTGGTGTTGAGTTGTGTAAGTTCTTTTTTAATATTTATTTATTTATTTTTGAGAGAGAGAGAGAGAGAGAGAGAGAGAGAGAGAGAGAGATCTAGAGCAGGGGAAGGGCAGAGAGAGGGGGAGAGAGAGGATCCCTAGTAGGCTCTATGCAGAGCCCAACACAGGGCTCAATCTCACAAACCTCGAGATAATGACCTGAGCTGAAATTAAGAGTCAGACACTTAACCAACTGAGCCAAACAAGTGCTCCTATATTTCTTAAATGTTTATTTATTTATTTTGAGGGGAGTAGAGGCAGAGAGAGATGGAGAGAGAGGAATTGTGTAAGTTTTTATATATTTTGGATATTAACCCCTTATCAGATATATCATTTGCAAATATCTTCTACCATTCAATAGGTCGCCTTTTCACTTTATTGATGATTTCCTTTGCCATGCAAAAGCTTTTTATTTTGGTATAGTCCCAATAGCTTAATTTACTTTTGTTTCCCTTGCTTGAGGAAACTTATCTAGAAAAATGTCTCTATAGCTGGTGTCCAAGAAATTACTGCCTATGTTGTCTTCTAGGAGTTTTATGGTTACAGGTCTCACATTTAGGTCTTTATTCCATTTTTAATTTGTTTTGTGTATGGTATAAGAAAAATGGTCCAATTTTATTCTTTTGCATATAGCCATCCAGTTTTCCCAGCACTATTTGTTGAGAGACTGTCTTTTCCCCTTTATATATTCTTGCTTCTTTTGTCATAGATTAATTGACTATACAATCATGGGTTTATTTCTGGGCTCTCTATTATGTTCCATTGATCTATATGCCTATTTTTATGACCATACTGTTTTGATTCACAGTTACCAGTTTTATTAATTAGTTTTGTATTCTTCCAGTATTTCTTTAGGCAGATACAAGCATAAATGTATCTTTTTTTTATATTTTTAATGTTTATTTTTGAGAGAGAGAGTGCATGTGTGTGCACATGAGTGGGGGAGGGGCAGAGAGAGGGAGACAGAGGATCCAAAATGGGCTCCACGCTGACAGCAGAGAGCCCAGTGTGGGACTTGAACTCACAAACTGCGAGATCCTGACTTGAGCTGAAGTGGTATGTTTAACTGACTAAACCACCCAGACACCCCAAACATAAGTGTATCTTAGTCCATCTCCCCGTTTCTTACACAAAAGGTGACATACTGTATATTCTGTTAAACATGTTGCTTATTTCTCCTAATAATACATCCTGGAGGTCTTTCTATATCAGAGCATTAGACTTTCCTGTACATAGAAAGTCACTGTATGGAAGCATATAGAGTACTTATTCAAAGTATTACATTATGTGTATATACAGTAACTCTGTTTTGTTTTTCATTTGTACAAAAGATTTATTCACAAACATTCAGATTCAGCACTGCCAAGAAAGTAGCCATCTAATTTTCTAAGGCTTTAATAACATGAATTTCCTAAACATGAAGTAATTTATAAGAACATTGTAGAATCAAAATAAATAATATCAATTTATTCACCAATTTTGTAAGTGCTGTAACTAAAATTTTTAAAATTCAAGTTTTCTATGACACATGTTCCTGAGATTGTGGGTCTTAAAATATTTAAAAATCCAGGGGCGCCTGGGTGGCGCAGTCGGTTAAGCGTCCGACTTCAGCCAGGTCACAATCTCGCGGTCCGTGAGTTCGAGCCCCGCGTCGGGCTCTGGGCTGATGGCTCAGAGCCTGGAGCCTGTTTCCGATTCTGTGTCTCCCTCTCTCTCTGCCCCTCGCCCGTTCATGCTCTGTCTCTCTCTGTCCCAAAAATAAATAAACGTTGAAAAAAAAATTAAAAAAAATATTTAAAAATCTGTAATGGTCATTATAAAATCATTATATCAGAAAGAGAGAGAAAAGTAGAGATAGTAAGAGAGAGAGAGAACTTATTTATTAAAAATGTTTTCTTGATCAAAAGTCATCTTTATTGCTAGTTAAGTTGGATTTAAGAACATGGCTTGACCTTTGGCTTAATAAAAGAGAATTCAAATTCTTACAATAGTTTTTTTTTTTTTAAATGACTGCAGTCCCCTACTGATGTATGCTTGGAATGAATGTATTTAGTCCTTTGGTATTACAAACAGTGCCGTAATGAATAGACATTTTATACATATGCAGATAGTTATGTAGGATAAATTCCGATAATTATATTTGTAACTGGTAGATATTGCCAAAATTTCCCACCATAGGAATACCATTTTGCACTTATCACCTAGGTATGAGTTTATCAGTTTTACTGCAGCCTCACCAACAAAGTGTATTATTAAAGACTTAGACTTTTTACAATGTGATAAGTAAGAAATGGTATCTTATGGTAGCTTTAATTTACATTTCTCTTCTTATAAGTGAGGTTGAGCATCTTTTCATATGTTTAAGTGTAAATTTTATATGTTTTTCTATGAGGTGTCTATTTGTATCCTATATTTTTCTTTTGGATTATTGGCTTTTCCTTGATTTCTAGAATGTTATTATATATAAATAGAGAGATTAGACACTTGTGAATTATATCATTTGTCAGTGGTTTTCCCCAATATGTTATACTTTGACTTTGCTAATGGATTTTTTTTCCAGGGAAGTTTTATTTAATTTTATGTAAACAAATTTATCTATGTTTTCTTTTATGGATTCTAGATTTTGAGTCGTTGCTGGTGGTAGATTGCATTAATGACCCCAATTTTTCATGGTCTCTATGTATCCACATCCTTTGATAGTGCCCTTTCATATTGACTCTGAATGTGGCCATATAATTTGCTTTAACCAACAGGATACTCGCAAACTTGATATAAGAAGAGACTTGAAAAAGTTCTTGCCTATTCTGTTTCCTCCCTTGGACCCGAGCCACTGCTACAAGAACATACCTAAGCTAGCCTTGGAAGGATGTGAGAGAAGTAGAAATGAGCCTGATCCTCCCAGTCAAGGCATCCTATAGTAGGCAATCTCTAGACAAGCCATAAACTTTGTACAGACACATGAGCTAGCCTAGTTGAGATCAACAGAGCCTGATGCAGATTGTAGAACTTCTCAAATGACCCACAGACTCTAAATTTGATACATAAATATTCATTTTGTCTTTTTACAGAGCATTATTGTGGCAGTAGTCCCACATCATTGTTCTTCCTTTTCAGAGATATCCTGGCTATGCTTGCTTGTTATTTTTCCATTTGAACTTTAATTCAGTTGTCTAGTATCAGGAAAAGAGGAAAAATGGTATTTTAATGTTTATACTAGCATCATAAATTAATTTGACATCTTAATAATTTTGAATCTTCCTGTTTAAGAACATGAATTACCTTTCCATTTGTTCCTTCATAGTGTTATAAATATTTTCTAATAAAGGTTTTGGACATTTCTTATTAAGTTTGTTTCTAGGCATTTGCTATAGACTAAATGTTTGTGTGCCTCAAAATTCAGATGTTGAAACCAAATCCTCACTGTGATGGTATTTGGAGGTAGGGCTTTTGGAAATCAATTAGGTCATGAGGGTGGAGACCTTATGAGTGGGATTAGTGCCCTTATAAAAGGGGCCCCAGTGGACACAGCTAGAACCAGGAAGCAGCTCTAAACAGACATCAAATCTGTCTGCCTCAATCTTGGGCTTTTCAGCCTCTAGAACTGTGAGAAATACATTTCTGTTGTTTGTAAGCCACCCAGTCTATGGCATTCTGTTATAGCACCCACAACGTACTAAAGCAATATTTTACCTTTTCTGTCACTATGCTATCTTCTTCTTTTTTTAATGTTTTTAATGTTTATCTATTTTTGAGAGAGGGAGAGAGAGCACATGAGAGTGGGGGAAGGGCAGAGAGAGGGAAACAGAGGATCTAAAGTGGGCTCCAGGCTGACAGCAGAGAACCCAATGTGAGGCTCAAACTCACAAAGTGTGAGATCATGACCTGAGCTGAAGTCAAAGCTTAACAAACTGAGCCACCCAGATGCCCCTCTTATTTTTTTTAAAGATTTTGTTTTTAAGTAATCTCTACACCCAATGTGGACCTGAAACTTACAACCGGGCACCCCTGTTCCATATATCTTCTAACCAAATGATTTTAATATATTAATTTTATATCCTGCTACCTTATCTTGTTTGTAGTGGTTTTCTATTGATTTGTTTGGGTTTTCTGGCTATACAAATTTATCTATAAATAATGATAGCTTTACCTCCTCAATTCCAATTTTATACTTCTAATTTCTCTTTTTAATTACAATGCTTGCTACCTCCAATACAATGTTAACTTGTAGTGGAGAAAGTATCCTTACCTGGTTTCTGATTTTAGCATATAAATGCTGCTAGTGTTTCCTGGTTAAGTGAAAGGCTGGATTGCTGGATTTGGAGGTACACACACATACACGCGCACACACACACACAATTAAATTATATCAAGGAAGAAACCCTATATTTCTCTTACTGAATATTTTTATAAGGAATGGGTGTTGGAGCATCTGGGTGGCTCAGTCAATTAAGCTTCCAACTTCAGCTCAGTCATGATCTCAAGGTTTGTGAGTTCAAGCCCCACGTGGGGCTCTGTGCTGACAGCTCAGAACCTGGAGCCTGCTTTGGATTCTGTGTCTCCCTCTCTCTGCCCCTCCCCTGCTGGCTCTCTCTCTCTCTCTCTCTCTCTCTCTCTCAAAAATAAACAAACATTAAAAAAAGAATGGGTATTGAATTCTGCTGAATGATTCTTTGGCATCTCTGTAAATGATATGATTTTTTCCTTAGATTTAATATGTTAGATTATATTAATGGACTTTGTAATAGTGAATGATTCTTGCTTTCTTGGAATAAACCCCAAACAGTCATGGATTCTATTTGCTAATATTTTATTTAAAATTTTGCATTGCTAAAAAAAGAATTTTGCATTGCTATTCATAAGTGAATATTGGTCTATATCATTTTCTTTTTCTTGTAGAATCTTTGTCAGATCTTGGTATCAATATTATACTTAGTTTATAAAAGAATTGGGAAGTGTTCCTTCTTTATCTAGACTCAGGAAAATAAAAATAGCATTCACATTATCTGCTTTTTAGTATTAGACTTCCCCTGTGAAAGCATCATGGTCTGGTAACCTTTGGGGAAATGTAGCTCTTTTATAGCTTTCTCTATTTCTTCCATGAAAATGGACCTATATGGGTTTTTCTCTTTTAGAATCAAATTAAAGTAAATTATATTTTCTTAGGATGTTTTCCATTTCTTCCAGGTATTTAAAACAATTTGCATAGAGTTGGAAAAGGAAGTTTCTTATGTTTAAAATGTCCTCTTACTATGGTTATGTCCAACTTTTCATTTCCTAATTTGTACATTGTGCTTTCTCCTTCTTGATTAGGTTATTTAATGACATATATTTCTATTTAACAAAATCAGCCCATCTATTTATTTATTAGTTCTACTGTTATCTCTTTTCTAACTCCTTTATTTGAACTTATCTCTTTTTTAATTTTTTCCTTCCATTTTCCTTAACTTTATTATTTTTTCTTTCTATAACTTTCTGAGTTGGATGCTTATTAATTTAATATTTTCCCTTGTTTTTAATACAAGTATTTTAAGGCTACAAAGTAGCTTTATCTGTATCCATTAATTCTGATATTTAGTGTTTTCATTATTATTTTCTAAAAATTCAGAAGTTTTGGTTTGAGTTTCCTTTCAGACCCCAGAGTTGTTTGACAAAGAGATTTTACATATTCAGATGGAAGATCCGTTTTATGTTGATTTCCAATTTTATCCAGTGTGATCAGAGAACATTGTTATTAGTTCTACTTTTTAGAATTTGTTAAGATTTTCTTCTTGGCCCAATATTGATTTTGTTATTTAGGTTTTTTATATTCTTACTGGTTTTTTTGTTGTTGATGATGATGATTTGATCTGTCCTGGAATGAGAAAGGTGAGTTAAATTTCTCCTGTTTTTAGTGTGTTTTAATCTATTATTTATTTTTCCTTGTATCCCTTAACATCTCAGATTTATGAAGCTGCTATGTTATTTGGTACAAAAATAGTCATAACTTTATATGTCCATTGTGAATTGTGGCCTTTTTGCCTCAATTAATGCATTTTTTGCAACAAGCTTTCTATTTTGGAATAATTTTAGATTTACAAAACAGTTGAAAAGTTAGTGCAAAGTTTCCATATACTCTTCACCTAGTTGCCCCTCATGTTAATATCTTGTATGACTACATTTGTCAAAACTAAATATTACTACATTGCTATTAACGAAAGTCCAGACTTTATTTTGATTTCACCAATTTTTTCACTGATGTCTCTTTTCTGTTCCAGACTCCCACCCAGAATCCCATATTGCATTTAGTCATCATATCTCCAATCTGTGACACTTCCTCAGTTTATCCTTGTTTTTCATGATCTTGATAATCAGTTAATGCCTTTTGTTCTGAGTTCCTGACTTTGTCTGATAACTAAGATCGCAATCTATATTTTCTTTATTTACATTTAACTGGTATACCTTTGTCTTTTCTTGTATTTTTAACCTTTCTGAATCAATTTGTTTTCATTGATTTTCTTGAATCAGCATTTAGATTTTACTCAGTGATCCAATGGAAAAATATTTCTCTTTAAACAAATAAGTTAAGGCCATTTATATTTATTGATACAAAAGATGTTTGGTGTCAACATTGTCATATTATTTTAACTTTTATTTACTTTTTTAGCTATGTGTTTATATATTTAAAGTATTTTAGGGGCACCTGGGTGGCTTAGTCAGTTAAGCGTCTGACTCTTGATTTTGGCTCGGGTCACGGTCTCACAGTCGTGAGATCGAGCCCCACATCTGGCTCTGCACTGAGTGTAGAGCCTGCTTGGGATTCTCTCTCTTTCTCTCCACCCCTCTCCTGCTCATGTGCACGTGTGCACACATGTACTTTCTCTCTCTTTCTCTTTCTCTCTCAAAATAAATGAACATTTTTAAAAATCTATTTTACTATGTAGTCTGTTTTGTTTGGTATTTTTGTAGTTACTCTGATGTTTAGAAAAGTTTGTATTTTGGCCTAGTGACTAATTTGGGGTATCTTATATTTACTTTTTTTTCTACTTGTGTATTGCTAATGTAAAGAAACCCATTCCTAAAAGAGAACACAGGCAGTAATTTCTCTGACATCAACCTTAGCAACATTTTTCTAGATGTGTCTCCTAAGGGAAGGGAAACAAAAGCAAAATGGAACTATTGAAACTATACCAAAATAAAAGGCTTTTGTACAGCAAAGGAAACCATCAACAAAACAAAAAGAAGACCTACTGAATGGGAGAGGACATTTACAAATGATATACCCAATAAGGGGTTATATTAAAAATATATAAAGAACTTGTATCATACCTGTGAAAAGCTGCTCAACATCACTAATCATTAGGGAAATGCAAACCAAAACCACAATGAGTTATCACCTCATACCTGTCGGAATGGCTAGCATCAAAAAGACAAGAAAAAAACAAGTGTTGGAGAGGATGTGGAGAAAAAGGAATCCTTGGGCACTATTGATAGGATGTAAATCGGTACAGCCATTGTGGAAAACAGTATAGGGTTTCCTCAAAAAATTAAAATGCAACTACATATGATGTAGTAATTCCATTACTGGATATTTAACCAAAGAAAATGAAAACAATAATTCAAAAATATATATGCACCCCTATGTTTATCGCAGCATCATATACAGTAGCCAAGATATGGAAGCACCCTAAGTGTCTATCAATAGATGAATACATAAAGAAGAAGTGGTATACACCTCACACCTGTCAGAATGGCTAAAGTGAACAACACGGGAAACAACAAATGTTGGTAGGGATGCAGGGAAAAGGGAACCTTCTTACACTGTTGGTGGGAAAGCAAACTGGTGCAGCCACCCTGGAAAACAGGATGGAGGTTCCTCAAAAAATTAAAAATAGAACTACCCTACAGTCCAGCAATTGTACTACTAGGTATTTACCCAAAGGATACAAAAATATAGATTTGAAGGAGTACATGCACCCCAATGCTTATAGCAGCATTATCAAAAATAGCCAAACTATGGAAGGAGCCCAAGTGTCCACTGATTGATGAATGGATAAAGTATATGTGGTATATGTATACAATGAAATATTACTCAGTCTTCATAAGGAATGAAATCTTGCCATTTACAACAATGTGGGTGAAGCTAGAGTGATTTATGCTAAGCAAAATAAGTCAGAGAAAGACAAATGCCATATGATTTTACTCACATGTGGAATTTAGGAAGCAAAACAGATGAACATATGGGAAGGGAAAAAAGAGAGATAGAAGCAAACCATAAGAGACTCTTAACGATAAAGAACAAACTGAGTGTTGATGGAGGGAGGTGGGTGGGGGATGGGCTAAATGAGTGATGGGTATTAAGGAAGGCACTTGTTATGATGAGCACTGGGTGTTATATGAAAGTGATGAAATTCTACTCCTGAAACCAATATTACAGTATATGTTAACTAAAAAAAAAAGAGAGAGAAGAAAAGAAGTGATGATAGATAGATAGACAGACAAATAGATATAGATATAGACATAGAGATATAAAATATTACACAGCCATAAAAAGGATGAGATTATACCATTTGAGACAACATGGATGGACCTAGAGGGTATTATGCTAAGTAAAATAAATCAGACAAAGACAAATACCATATGATTCCACTCATAAGTGGACTCTAAAAAAATGAATAAACAAAAAGCAGAATCAGGCCTAGTTGCCAGAAGGAAAGAAGATGGGTGGGGCAAAATGAGTGAAAGGGAGAGGGATATACAGGGATATATATTCTATATATAGAATGAATAAGTCACAGGAATAAAAGGCATAACATAAGGAATACAGTCAATGATATTGTTATAGCGATGTAATGGGACAGAGGTTAGCTATATATACTTGTGGTAAACATAGCATAATGTATAAACTTGTCAAATTACTAAGTTGTGTACCTGAAACTAATGTAATATTGTATGTCAACTGTATTCAAATAAGAAAATGGAAAACAAAAAAAATACTATTGAGTTTTATGAGTTGGTTTTGTGCCTGGCCTCCTCACTGAACTCTTTTTTAATTCTAATAGTATGTCTGTTGAATCAGTTGGTTTTATTTCTTCTCTTCCAATCCTTATACATCTTATTTATTTTTCTCCCATTATAGTATTGACCAAGGCTTCCAGTTCTATGTTGAACAGTAATTGGTGAGAGTATCTAGTCTTATCCTCAATCTTCAAGGAAATGTATCTTAAGTTTCTCCATTTAGTATAAAATATGTTGTAAGGCTTTGGTATGTAACCTTCACCAAGTTAAATTTGCCTTCTGGCATGCCTGGCTGGCTTAGTCAGTAGAGCATGCAACTCTTAATCTCAGGGTCATGAGTTCAAGCCCCATGTTGGGCATAGAGCTTATTTATGAAAAAAAAATTTTTCCTTCTATTCCTAGTTTGCTAAGAGTTTCATCATAAGTGGGAATGTAACATACTTATTCTACATTAATTGAGATAATCCTATAAGTATTCTCCTTTATTAGTGTGGTAAATTACATCCATAGATTTTTCTGAGGTTGAACGAATTCTCTTTGCATTCTTGGAATAAACTCCATTTGATTGTGATGTACTTTTTGACATACTACTGTTGGATGCAGTTAGCTAATATTTTATTTGGGATCTGTGCATTCGTAATTGAAATGAGCCTATAATTTTCTTTTCTTTTTTTGTCCTTATCTAGTTTTAGAATCAAGGTTTGAAGATTGTCCTAGACTAATAAAATGAGCTAGGCAGCTTTCTCTCCTTTTCTATTTTCTGGAATAACTTGTATAAGAAGGGAAGTAAGTATTCCTTGTGAGTCTGGCACAATATACCTGTAAACTTATCTGGTCCTG